>NC_132881.1:48413075-48478075 GCF_030463535.1 Salminus brasiliensis
ATGAGCAGGTGTCCCAATACTTTTGTACTTTTGTCATCTACTTCTACTTGTACAATACAATGAAATTCATCTCTCTGGTGAAAGAAAAAGGGTCAACCATGCTGCAGCACCCCTGGAGTAATGGTTACTGGCCTAGCATCAGACAGATGTTAACTGAACTCCAGAAGAGCAGGTTAGGTAATGCTACACTACTGTACTTCACTTTACTGCATACATGTTATATTTAATGCTGATGGGTTCATTCCCAATATCTACATTTTAGAAACGCTTATGTATCGGTCATTAGCCCACCATTCCCAAATCAGTGCTCCCCTACAGTTATATCATAAATGTACAGTGTGGTTATGTAAATGGTTAATTTATGAAACCCAGGTTTAGTACAGTTAGCAGTAAAACACAGTATAATGCACTGAAACATTCCTCATATTTAGGGTAAAACTGCCCTAATGTCAGTCCCATAAATACAGTGTCCTCCAGTATTACTGGCACCTTCCATAAATACAAGCAAAACGCAACCAAAATTATATCGGGCAAAATATCAGAAAAGATCAATATTCTGTCTATCTGAAGGATACACAAACCAAACCCATCAGTACCATTCAGACAGAACTGGTTTTGCATGGGGAGGCAAAAAAAAAAAACCTCAGTATAAATTAGAGATGGGAGGGGCGTTCAGCAGTCCAACAAGCCCGAACATGTCGCTTAACTGTAATTTCTTTAACGCTAACTCTACCTACCAGCTTTCAGTGATGTAGTGTGTCATTAGCACTGGCATTAGGCTAAGCAGTGTCAGCCAGCAGCTTTTTTTTTCTTTTTTTTTTACACGATTTAATAATAATCTGAAATCTGAAACACAGAGAATGCCAGTAAATATGCTAACCCTAACCCCTTTCAAAAGCAGCATGTAAAGATCAACCAATCAGCCGCAACGTTAAAACCACACGCCTAATGTAGTGTATGTCATGTGCCACCAGAACAGCTTGAGACATGACCTCTACAAGAACTCTGAAGGTGTCTTATCAGATCTTATCAGCAGATCCTTAAAATCCTGCAAGTTGTGAGGTGGGCGGGGCCTCCATGAGCATCAATGATCCTTAGATGTCCATGACCCCTGTCGCTGGTTCACTGGTTGTCCTTCCTTGAAGCACTTTGGATAGGCAGTGACCACTGCATACTGGGAACACCCAATAAGACCTGCTTGCTGATGTTCTGGAGATGTTTTGGGACTCAGTCATTGTCTAGAACATCACGCTTGTCCATTTTTCCTGCTTCAGCACCTTCAGCACCTTCAAGATCTGACAGTTCTTCACTCGCTACCTAATATGTAGATCCACCCTCGACAGACAGGAGCCACTGCAACCAGATCATCAGTGTTATTCACTTCACGTGGCAGTGGTTTTAATGTTATGGCAAACTGCAACCACGTGCCAGATTACTGAGCTGCTGAATTCTCTCATAAATTATGCAAATATCACTGTTTGGATCATATATACTGTCCCCAGAGATTTTGATTGGTTCTGCCGCTGAGTTAGACCACACCCCCGGCTAAACTGAAGATTTGATTGGATCTGATGCTGCATTTGCCCCCACCCTTCTCTCCCGTCCAGGTGAAATGAACATTCGGCTCTGTTGCTGCATTTAAAATCCATCTGCACATCTTACACAAGATTAAAACAGCGATAATAATGACAGTAGCCGTCTCATGCTGTAAATCTAACCAGGTCTGTACAGACAGTCCCAAAGGTAATGGTTACCATGGTGGTGGATGTGTGATGATGTGTGATGAAGTGTCGGTATTAATCCCAAATGCCCTGAAGGTCTTCAAACAGCTCACCAGGATTTATTAAAGGAAGGTATAACACTGGGTCACGTTTGATCTTCCAGTAGGACAGTGATCCAAACCTCTGAATACGCGAAAATCTATTCACCGAGTACAGAGTCAAGCTTTTGCAGTTACAATCCCAGTAGGCAGAGCTGACGATAAGGGACCACTGATGAGGCAGAAGTTAGAATGAAAGATCTGGAGAGGTTTTGGATTTAGGAATGGTCTCAGTCCCATTTCTGTGGGTCTCCTAAAATCACCATAAACCATCTAAATTCCATTTAAATAAACCATTTAAATATGCTAATAAAGGCTTCCTTATTTCATAATTTTACAGCACTGATCTGAAGTCAGCGATCACCCCTCCCTTTATTTATTCATTTTAATTTTAAATTAAAATCCCCCCCAAAAAAAGTGTCCAAAAATTACATTTCAAAATACACAGAGGAGGGACCCCAACAACCCCCTGAAAAACCTGGTAGACCACCACCAGCACTACCTCCCATCAGATAAACAACATCTAACGCTTTCAGACAGAGGAGAGAATCCACCTCCACCCTTGCTTCTGATCTCAAAACGTCCACAGGTGTGTGCATCTATCCTTCCCCAGCGAGAAGACAACGACTCAACGCTGTGGGTCTGAAAGGATGTGGAGCTGATCAAGAAGCTCCTACTGAGAAAAGAAGCAAACAGACCAATCAAACAAAGAAGCTGCTGCTGCTCTCAGAACAATGGACAGGGTCCACTCCAGAGCCCAGACCTCTCTTCACTGGAAATGTTTGGGACAGCACGAATGCTAAGCAACAGAAACTGCACCTGAACTTTTGAGAGGGAACTTTGGAGGTGTGGAAAAACAAAAACGCACCACCACCATGTTTACCAGATCTTAGACTGGACTACACTGACTAGAAACACTGACGGTGAGTCTCCTGAAGAGGATGGAAGCTGCAGTAAAGGTATAGGTGACACTCTAAACACTCAAACATCTGATAATAGTTGAATAGATTTTTTTACCTTTTCTTTCCTAATGTTGAAACTGAAGAACAAACATGATCCGAAAATCTGAATCCCAGAAATTCAGACAATTTAGAAATTCCGATTTTTTTTTCAGCCCCCACAAGAAGACCATTTTGGCTAAATAAAGGGGTGGTCTCTGAGTTTTTCACAGCATCGCACTCTTAAAAATAAAAGCACTTCACATGGTTCTTTGACTGATGCCATAGAAGAACCACTTTGAGCTCCATGAAGATTCACTTTGATAAAATATTTGTGAGTGAACCTATTTGAAAAATCTTTACATCTTGATGTAAAGGATCTTTGTAAAGGAGGTTCTTTAAACCTTTAAAAGCTGCTTCATACACACACGTCTCCAAGTTTGACCACACCCTCCAGCTAAAATGTTGATTTTGATTGGTTAATCAGCCATTAAAGCAGCCTATTGCAAGAATTGGAGTTTCTTGCTCCTCGGCTCCCCCTACAGTCAAAACGGTAATTCGCGCTTTGATCCACTCCTAAAGGTCCGACACATGCTGTTAGTCCAGTAATTGATAGGAACTGATCAGGGTTCTAGCTTCGGTTTGGGTGAAGATGGCCTTTTTATTGCTGGTGCTACACAGAGGCCGCGTCTGTCGTGGTGGCACACTGTCCTAACTGTAAAAGGAGGTTGGCAGGTTCTGCAGTGTGGGGAAACCTCGCCCTTTAATAGAGGCGAGTATGCCCAATAATAAGTTTGCATGTCCAATGCAGCATCTAGTGTTGGAGACCTCTAAAGTTACATCTACAGTTACTGCCAGAACCTCCATGAAAATCTCCATTTCAGCCAGAGGGTGTGGTCAAACTAAAAGAGCTGTGTGAGATGAGTGTGAAGAACCTTTGAAGAAAAGTCTAGAGTTGTGTTGTTACCTGTTTAAAGGTTTTTCACACAGCTCTGTTACAAAGTCGATTGTTAATGGAACCAAAAGTGGTTCCTCTATAGCATTTCATAGTTTTTATATTCAATTATTTTTTCATTTTATTTCTGAGGAACAACAAAGAGGGTATATCAGAGCCGGTTCTACTCATATTTATCGAAGGTGCTCGTAAACCTGGACGCTGTCGTTCAGAAGATGCTCCTGAACAGAATACCATCATCTCTCTCTCTCTCCAGTTCCTTTAAATCCTTCCCTCTCTTTACCTGATGCTCCTCACGCCTTCTCAACACTTTACCTGCGCTTCTCTCTCGCGCTCTCTCGCTCTCTCTCTCTCTCTCTCTCTCTCTCTCTCTCTCTCTCTCACACACACACACACACATTTACAAACACACATTTTTTTTCTTTTTTACACAGATGCTCATTTCCTCAGTCTCCCCCTCTGTCTTCGTGCAGCTCTCCTCCTCCTCGGAGCTTTCTCCCCAGGCAGCGTCTGCAGAGCCTCTGAGGTCTGGCTGGACCAGTGCACTATATCCTGCAGCACCTGTAGGATCCACTTCTTCAGGGCAAAGGTGCCACCGTCCACCGAGTCCGGCACCTAATATAAACAAAACACACACACACACACACACACATATATATATATACAAAATACACTATATATCCAAATGTTTGTGGACCCTTCTAAGGAATGCATTCAGCTCACTCTATAGTTGCACCCATTGCTGACACAGAAGTGCAAATGCACACACAGCTTGTCTAGACCCTATACAGAAGAAGTACTGCCAATAGAATAGGACTCTCTGGAGCAGATCAACATCATGAACCTATTGGCTCCATGCTGCCTAATAAAGCCAGGCGTGGGCTAGAGGGGTATAAAGCCCCCCAGCATTGAGGAGCTGTGGAGCAGTGGAAGAACTGTGCTCTCTGGAATGATGGTGGTGGAGCTTCATCCTGGCCTAACTAAAGCTCTTGTCGCTGAATGCAATCAAATCCTCACAGCAATGCTTCTCCAGAATCTAGGAGAAAGCCTTCTCACCTGGACAGCATTTTTTGTGTGTCAATTAATCGTGTCACTGATTTGAGGTCATATCGTCCAGCACTAGTGTCATTTGTATCCAGGACAAATCTGGTGACTTTTAAGTGGGTTGACCACTTTTGCAAGATACTGCATGTGTGTAATTATACACGGATCAGCCAAAACATTATGACCCCCTCAGATGAAGGTAAGAGTGTTGATGTGCCTACAACTGACCAACATGTAGGTTTTTATTTTAAGAATTAATAAAGTTGTTTACTTAAGAAAAACATGTCGGCAACATCTTGCCCCAGATACTCAGAATAAAGACCCTTACTGTTACTTAGCAACCAGTGGTCAACAGCACCATATAGGTTGGGTTAAAATGTCCTGTTACCAGATAAAGTAACAACCTGCACACTCAGAACCAACTGTTTGTGTACATGTACAGCAGCGTGCAAAAGTGTGTGCACCCCTGTTCAAATGACACATTGTGTTGATGTTCTGAGTGTAAATATGTAAATAAATCCTCTACAGGAAACAGAAATATGAAATATTTTCTGCATATTTTAAACACAGTTAATAATTATTTATGAATGAATATATGATATTAAATGTGCCGGAATCTTTGCACACAGCTTTTACACTTTAATCTTTACAATATGATCAATTCAGTAAATAAACAGTAACTGTATATGAACAGGTACAGACGTGTGTCTCTGTAGAAGACCTGACTTACCTACACTATACTTGGAATTTGGCCAGGGGTGCACAAACCACTGAACTGCATGACATTGTATATTAGCTTCACCCACCTCACATTTACAGCCATTGGCCATTTTATTCGAAACACCTCCAACATAAGTGCAGGTGTGCAACTACATGAGTTCACAGATCAAACCTGTGCTCTTCTGACCAACAATAACTTTACAGACCCACAGCACATTCTGACCACTGACTTTATGTTTATTTGGATTTATTCTAAAATGTTATATAGAGTTAATTACAGGTAGACACTCTCACTGACCGCTGACTTGTTGTTTATTAGGGTTTATTCTAATGTTATATAGAGTTAATTACAGGTAGATACTCTCACTGACCACTGACTTTATGTTTATTTGGGTTTATTCTAATGTTATATAGAGTTAATCACAGGTAGACACTCACTGACCACTGACTTGTTGTTTATTAGGGTTTATTCTAATGTTATATAGAGTTAATTACAGGTAGACACTCTCACTGACCACTGACTTGTTGTTTATTAGGGTTTATTCTAATGTTATATAGAGTTAATTACAGGTAGACACTCTCACTGACCACTGACTTGTTGTTTATTAGGGTTTATTCTAATGTTATATAGAGTTAATTACAGGTAGATACTCTCACTGACCACTGACTTTATGTTTATTTGGGTTTATTCTAATGTTATATAGAGTTAATCACAGGTAGACACTCACTGACCACTGACTTGTTGTTTATTAGGGTTTATTCTAATGTTATATAGAGTTAATTACAGGTAGACACTCTCACTGACCACTGACTTTATGTTTATTTGTGTTTATTCTAGTGTTATATAGAGTTAATTACAGGTAGTCACTCTCACTGACCACTGACTTTATGTTTATTTGGGTTTATTCTAATGTTATATAGAGTTAATTACAGGTAGACACTCTCACTGACCACTGACTTGTTGTTTATTAGGGTTTATTCTAATGTTATATAGAGTTAATTACAGGTAGACACTCTCACTGACCACTGACTTGTTGTTTATTAGGGTTTATTCTAATGTTATATAGAGTTAATTACAGGTAGACACTCTTACTGACCGCTGACATTTTGTTTATTTGGGTTTGTTCTAATGTTATATAGAGTTAATCACAGGTAGACGCTCTCACTGACCACTGATTTTATGTTTATTTGGGTTTATTCTAATGTTATATAGAGTTAATTACAGGTAGACACTCTCACTGACCACTGACTTTATGTTTATTTGGGTTTATTCTAATGTTATATAGAGTTAATTACAGATAGACACTCTCACTGACCACTGATTTTATGTTTATATGGGTTTATTCTAATGTTATATAGAGTTAATTACAGGTAGACACTCTCACTGACCACTGACTTTATGTTTATTTGGGTTTATTCTAATGTTATACAGAGTTAATTACAGGTAGACACTCTCACTGACCACTGACTTTATGTTTATTTGGGTTTATTCTAATGTTATATAGAGTTAATTACAGGTAGACACTGTCTCTGCTGAGGTACAGTGTTTTAGGCAGCACTGTACCTGCTTTCAGCACCTCAGATTCATTTCCTGTGTAAGCCACATGCACTTCCACTCTTGTATCAAAACACAAACAGAAATGACGTTTGTCTGTTCAGTAGAAATGCAACCAGACGTGGAACTGAACGTCCCTCAGTCAGACACGCGGCTCTGGTGTTACTTCATGCCTTCTTAACAGACCACATTCAGAAATGCAGAACAGTGAGCTCAACCAAAATGATCATCTTCTCAGAATAGATCTTAATGCACTGTTTGTGCATCAAATAAAAATGCTGCAGACATCCCTCATCCCTCACACATTCCCCTTTATGTATTTATTAATCATAATTATCATTAATTATGTTCTTTTGGCTGGAAATGCTCGGCTGCAAGTGTTGGTTGTATCTAAATAAGATTACGCTGCACACTGTTGTTACTCACTGTGACCAACAGTATCCTCCAAGCTCATTTAACTGCCTTTATAATGATCATATAATTATCAGCCACAACAAGAAGAACCAAACTGTGATGTTCTAGACAATGACTGGGTCAGAACATCTTCAGAACTTCAAGCAAATCTTGTGAGGTGTCCCGGTATGCAGTGGTCAGCCCCTACCAAAAGTGCAACCAGCGACTGGGTCAGGGTCGCCTAAGGCTCACTGATGCTCATTAGGGTTTCATCCCACAACTTACAGGACTTACAGAATCTGCTGTAACATCTGAATGTGTCCAGATGTGTCCAGATACCACAGACACCAGAAAGGTCTTGTAAAGTCCACATGTCGACAGAGCCAAGTGACAG
Source organism: Salminus brasiliensis (assembly GCF_030463535.1). NCBI lineage: Eukaryota > Metazoa > Chordata > Actinopteri > Characiformes > Bryconidae > Salminus > Salminus brasiliensis. Next base: position 48,420,894 of record NC_132881.1, read on the forward strand.
AGGTATTAGGCAGATGTGAGTGATTTTATATTAATCACTAGAGTGATTAATAATGTGTGCTCCAACCTCACCCTACTAAACTCCACCCATGCCTTTAAAACGACTGTACATAAGAATAGAAATAGTTCTTACACCATGCAATTATTATTTTAGTGTTTAATAAATACTGTCTTATTTTATTCAAAATATTATAATTATTACTATTATTGTTAATATTATTATTAATAAAGATGCTGAAATTTGTTTGTGCATGACCTTTTCAATAATATCCAAACTGAATGTATATATGTAGATATATAAATATATAAATATATAAATATAGTACCACTTGTGTCCACTAGGGGTCACAGCCACTGCCCAGCCGGTTCACTTGTCTCAGTAAAAGAAAGTAAAGTACCTCTGCAACACTGGCTGCACATTTCTTTCCGTCCACCAGGAGGCGCTCTGTGCTCAGCAGCAGGTGGCCCAGGCGGTCTTTGACGGTCCTGCGCTGGGCCCTGTACTCATCCTCCTCGGGGGCGAACTCCGCGTCCTCGCGCTTGATGGCTTCGTCCAGCAGGCGGCGACACTCAGACAGCGCAGCGTGCAGGAAGCAGAGCTTCTCCGCGGGGGAGAGCTGAGGACCCAGCGTGGGCAGGGTCACCAACTGACCACCAGGGGCAGCGAAGGACGGCAGAGACTCGCGCTCAGTCTGGGAGAGGAGGAAGAGGAGGAGGAGGAGGAGGAGGAAGAGGAGGAGAGAGAAAAAGTGGAGATGAGCACAAACACATACACCTGAGAGAGAGAGAGAGAGAGAGAGAGAGAGAGACTCTCTCTATCACACACTCATATATATGGACAAAAGTATTGGGACATCACTGTTTCTTCTGAAATCAAGCCCATTATAAGATTCTCCTGCTTCTGTTGGAGTAACTGTCTCTACTGTCCAGAGAAGAAGACTTTCTACTAGATTCTGGAGGAGGAGCATTGCTGTGAGGATTTGATTGCATTCAACAACAAGTGTGTTAGTGAGGTCAGGATGTCGGATAATCATCATCATCATCATCATCATCCCACCTCATTCCAAAAGCATCAAATGGAGCTCCACCATAATCACTCCAGAGAACACAGCTCCTCCACTGCTCCACAGCTCCTCAATGCTGGGGGGCTTTATACCCCTCTAGCCCACGCCTGGCATTATTAGGCAGCATGGAGCCAATAGGTGTATCAACTACTTTCTAATGTGATCCACTGCTGAGAGAAATGCTTTTTAATAATGTGATTAGGGGGCTAAAACTATTGCACAGTACTGTGTGTATATACACAAACATGTCAGAACATTATGACCACCCCTGGTTTGGAGCCCTGTGTAGTTCTCTGCTGCGGTCTCTCTTCACTGTAGCTTCCTGTAGCTGCTGCTGCCCAGGTCATCAGAATCAGACCCCTGACTCCCCCTGGTCTACAAAGCCAAGACTGGACCAGCCAGCCCCTCCGTACTTGATGGCGATGGTTAAAAGCCGATCAGCCCCAAGAGCCCTTCCAGCTTCAAGTACGGCTCGGCTCGACCCGCCATCCTTTAAGATCCACGGAAGACGAGCGTCCAGACTTTTTACTGTCCTGCACCGAAGTGGTGGAACGAGCTTCCCCTGGGTGTCCGAACAGCAGAGTCCAACACTCACTGTCCTCAAACCCAGACTGAAGACCCTCCTCTTCTGAGAGGACTTGGGTGTGTGGAGGACTGTGTCTCCAGACTGACGTCTGTGTTTAGTAGAGTCTAAGATTAGAGGGAAACTAGCTAAGGGCATTTTCGGAGTAAACAGTGAAGCACTTGAAGGAGGTCAAGTTGAGTGTCTCTGGAGTAAACCTGCACTACACAGTCCACTCACTCCAACCGCTGCTGCAGTTGCTGGACTGGTGTGTGCTCCAGCTCCAGCTCCTCGCTGATGTGGCCTCGGCGGAGCGCGAGTTAAATAGTAATTTCAACTGGTTATAAATCAAGAATTACAGCCTTTCCTGACGCGCCAACTAAACCGCCCAAACCCAAGCAGGACGGGCCTCCTCACCCCGGTCTCGATTATTCTGGAGGCGTCAGCCTTATCACATCACAGCAAGCATTTCCTGGCACTGTCGGCGCTCGTTTGCTCAGCGGGGCATGGGCTCAGAACTCTGCATCCTTCTGCAGCTTTGGCCTAATACCTACTGTGAGCAGTAAAACATCGGTTTACTTGAGCCGAGCTGCGGGCTGGAGAGGAGAGGTTTAAGCTAGAACAGAAAGGGACTTGACTTTAATACAGAGAGCTTTTAAACAGAACGCTTAAATCCAAAGTGCTGGTTGAAAAATGAAGCTCTGTTAATTAGCATTCATACACTGAGGATTCCCCCACTGCTCCCTCGAAGGGTCTTACTGAAATAAGCCCTGTTCTGAACAGCAAGCTGCTGTACTCACACCTGATCATACAAACTTACTGTACTCTCCCATTTACACGTGCAACCAACACCCAATTATATTTATATTTAGTTTTTTTTCTTTATTAGTACAGTAAGTTTATCATCCATATTTATTGTCTATACACCCAGTCTTGTGTTCTGTCCACTACTGTCCCACGCTTGACCCATTACAGCCCCACAGATTTAGCCCAACAGTGTCCGTTTGTACTGTACACCTCTACTAGTATAAGGCAATAATGCAAACCCTGTATCTTTAAAACTGCAGGACTTTACTTTAGGTCATTTTGGAGCATTTCTATTGGTCCATTCGTCAAAACGTTCTGATACAATAAAAAAGAACACAGGCCCACCAGAACATACGCAGTCAGACACAGTCATAGAATATTATGACCACCTATCTAATAGTGGGAATAACCAGGCTTGGCTTGGATGTCACTAGCGAGATGTCGTGATATGGACTGTATTAGAGTGATGGGAAGAGGTCACTATAGAGGTACTGTACCACTCGCCAGAGTCATTGCCCCCCCCCTCCTCTGGCATCAACGGCCTGTGGGGCACCACTGTACCACTCGCTGAAGTCAATGTCTCCCTCTGGCTTCAACGGCCCGTGGGGCGCCACTGTACCACTTGTCGGAGTCGTCGTACCCCTCTGGCATCAACGGCCTGTAGGGCACCACTGTTATAAGACATTCACCGTGGCAGCTCTAGCACATCCCAGGAAGTTTGCGGTTAACAAGATTCTACCATCCAAGGTGCGTCAGCCTAACAGCGGCACCTCACAAACCAACCAATCAACGCCAGCTAACTTCTATAGTGAACATCTTCCCTCACCTAATAAAGGGTCCATGCCATGATGTCTTGCTAGTGTCATATGATATACCCACTTTTAGGTAGGTGGTCAAAATAATCTGATAAGAGTATAGCTTTTATTAATTAAATAAACAGTTTATGCAAAGAATTTCTTTAGACACTATATGGACACTGCTGTTCAAAAGTTTGGAATCAATGTAATATAAAAACAGTTGGGTGGAAGAAGGTCCCACGCAGCTCCTTTTTCTTATTTCAGCAAAAATCATCAGCAGGAAGAAGATAAATACACAACAGAACATTTGAGATGTGCCCAGAATGGTAAACAGAGCTGTAAATAACTGTCAAAATCACTGGTTACATATTTTCTTAATACAATTAATACCCAGAATTCCTCATACCTCAAAAGTGACAATTACATTTGGAGACAGATAACATAATAACGCCCTATAAATCTTATAAAATGTATAACAGTATATTGTTTATCCCTGAATAACTGGTTGTTTTTGCCAAACACTTGAAATATTAATTAAAGAATCTTTTGTTGTTCAGTTCAAAGGATCTAACAGTGGACATTGCACATATAAAAAGTGCACAATGACTTATGAACAATAAGTATATTTGGCGCCAAAGACACGCATTCATTCTCAACATGTCATCCACGTCCACTCAGAAGACCCTGTTAGAGCCTCTGGAGACTGAGGTAATACGTTGCGTATTCTGCTTCGCCGTTGCTCTTTAGACTGTCTGGAACACCCGGTGCTCCAGCGGCTCTGCTATGTTACACGGGAGGTCATGCATTCCAGTAATAAGTTAACTCCCACTGCAGAGTCCAGAGTGTCTCTCGATTCAGGCTGCGTGAGAAGGACAAAGTACTAGCACTGCAACTATACTGGTACATACTGTGACTGTGATGGGCCTTGGGTATTAAATCTACTGTACTGTCTAAAGATGTACAGGTGAATCAACAATGTGACAGAATTAAAGACTGATCTGATGATCAGGATCAGATCACAATGAATAGCTGCTTAAAAAAAATACTCATGATTGCTACACCTGGTAGCACTGATTGGACTGACCAATACACAGAACAATGGGAATGTCTGAGGAGCTCAGTGCAGGTCTGAGAAAGATGATCATAGATCTACACAAGTCAAGAACGGCTCTTGCAGCCATTTCTGAATGACTGCAGATTCCATAATCATCAGTTAAGGTCTGGGGAAAGACCCAAACGGTCACCATCAGAGGAAACCACCAAGCCACAGGCCGGCCATGAACTGGAAAATGCTGGAACCCCAGTGTCACTCTCCACATCCACGCCAATTTTACATCACCATACACTGTTGGGCTACCGTCCAAAAAAGAAGCCCCAAAGGACTCTCTGGAGCAGATCAACATGAACCCATTGGCAGCATGTATAATGCCAGGCGTGGACTAGAGGGGTGCAAAGCCCCCCAGAGTCATTGAGGGGTGGAGCAGTGTTCTCTGGAGTGATTAATGGTGCTCCATCCAGTACTTTTGGGATACTGAGTTGGGGAGCTGGGGATGAGGTGGGGTGATGATCCTCCTACATCCTGACTTCACTAACGCTCTTGTCGCTGAATGCAATCAAACTCTTACAGCAATGCTCCTATCTAGTAGTAGAAGATAGACTTCCTTGGACAGTAGAGACAGTTACTCCAACAAAAGCATGGGAAACTCTTAATAGCCTTGATTTTTAGAAGAAATGATGAATAAACAGGTGTCCCAATACTTTTGTCCATATAGTGTATGTGAATTGTGCTTAAACACTGAGTCTGCGCCACAAAATTAGCAAGTTGTATTAAACTCTACCAATTCTGCCAACAAGCCTCAAATATTCACATAAATATTATTATTTCTTCTGAAGGTTTATTCGAAAATTCTGCATGTTGCTGTTTTAAGAGTGAGGTGGACCTGCAGGCTCGAGTGGCTCTGAGCAGGCAGAGCAGGGTGATCAGGGAAAAGCAGGGAAGCGTGGTGCAGGATAAGTCACTGATTAAGAATTTAGAGCCTCCTGATCAGGGGCTTGGTTACACACATGGGCGCCAATCTTCACCCCAAAGCACCAACCATTCGTTTGATGGAATAAATAATGTATATTATAAACATTATAGAACAGAACAGCTTACTGTTGACTGGTGTGAAATTTTAATGCGTGACTACAGGAATAAAATAATGTGAATATCAATATATTACTAAATACAATTCTGTGCAAAATTCTCAAAATGTCACAATAATTTATCAAAACTCAGCCATAAAGTGTCTACCTGCAAACAAAGTTAGTGAGAGTGTCTACCTCTGAAACTCTATATAACCTTAGAATAAACCCAAATAAACAAAGTCAGCGATCAGTGAGAGTGTCTACCTGTAAAACTCTATATAACATTAGAATAAACCCAAATAAACATAAAGTTAGTGAGTGTGTCTACCTGAAAAACTAAATAATAAAAAAAATAATACTATAATAAACCAAAATAAACAAAGTCAGCGGTCGAGGAGATTGTCTACCTGTAAAACTCTATATAACATTAAAATAAACCCAAATAAACATTGTCAGAGAGTGTGTCTACCTGCAAAGTTCTACATAATGTTAGAATAAACCCAAACAAACAGTCAGTTGTTAGTGAATGTCTACCTGTAGAACTCTATAACAGTAGAATAAACCCAAATAGACATAAGGTTAGTGAGAGTGTCTACCCGTTAAACTCTATATAACATTAGAATAAACCCAAACAGACATAGTTAGTGAGTGTGTCTACCTGTAAAACTTTATATAACATTAAAATAAACCCAAATAGACATAAGGTCAGTGGTCAGTGAGAGTGTCTACCTGTAATTAACTCTATATAACATTAGAATAAACCCAAATAAACAAAGTCAGTGGTCAGTGAGAGCGTCTACCTGTAATTAACTCTATATAACATTAGAATAAACCCAAATAAACATAAAGTCAGTGGTCAGTGGGAGTGTCTACCTGTAATTAACTCTATATAACATTAGAATAAACCCAAATAAACATAAAGTCAGTGATCAGTGGGAGTGTCTACCTGTAATTAACTCTATATAACATTAGAATAAACCCAAATAAACATAAAGTCAGTGGTCAGTGAGAGCGTCTATCTGTAATTAACTCTATATAACATTAGAATAAACCCAAATAAACAAAAAGTCAGTGATCAGTGGGAGTGTCTACCTGTAATTAACTCTATATAACATTAGAATAAACCCAAATAAACAAAGTCAGTGGTCAGTGAGAGTGTCTACCTGTAAAGCTCAACAATTTTAATATATTAACCATATTACTATTGATCACAAGCAAAAACTGCATAGTTTGTGTTTAAAACCTAAACCAGCACCACACCAGCACACACCAGTTTAGACCAGCATGCAATTCATGCTGGTTTACACAGTTTTCTTCAGCTGGGTATTTTGAGAATATCTAAATATAGTGTTTTATGTTTCGAGCCCTGTCTGGACCCAACTTACAGATCCAGGTCTAAATCTTTCCACTAGCCCAGAGCTACATTCCAGGCCGCTCCCTCTCCTGGCTGCCTCTGCAGTGAAGATCAGCTCTCTGCTGGCTTTCAGGGAACAGGGAACAGGGAACAGGGGGGTGAATTGTTATCGAACTATCCGCTGTCATCACCAGAGCACTCGCCTTCAGGAGCTGAAGGTGGGCAGAACTTTGGAGAGCTTTGTGTTCGGAGAGCTTTATTCACACACATTCCCTTCAGCCACTCACACTCCGCTCCGAACACCAACAAGGACCCACACACACGTCCTACAGCTCCTCTGCTGAGAGCTCTGAGAGATGCTGGATGGACTAAGAAGTTCCACTGCAGCCCTTCAGGGAACTCAGGTCACGGGTTTATTTTTGGAGGCACCTCTACCTCACTGAATGAGCATCCCCTCAGTGCAGAATGGAGTTCAGGCTGCTGAACACACCTCTGTCTGAAGCTGGTTCAGGCCAAGAAACACCAAGTTTGGTCAGAGATCCTTTCCATCTGCACAGACCCCACTTCTCCAAAGTCTCCAGATCTGCTGCTGCTGCTGCTCCACCACAATAATAACAATAATAATAACAATAACAATAATAATAATAATAACTCAGCTGACCTCCACACACTTCACATCCAGCAACAGTAGTAGTTAAAAGTGAACTTACGTATAACTGCAGAAGATGGGTGCACTCATCATGCAGTAGCCGGGCAATAGCTGCTGCTTTCCCAGCCTGGCCCCCAGACCCCTGCCTGCCAGCCATCTACTGTTCAGTGTTTCGACTAATTCAAACAGCTCAGGTTAACTTAGCCTCTCACAGCTGAAAGGCATTGTTACTGGTTCCCATTACTCTCCCTGGCGTCCCACACTGGGCGGTGCTCTCCGGTCAGCACTGGGGTTAATGATTTAGGCAGTCTACGTCTGTTTATCCTGACTTCCAGCAGCTGAAGTATCGCAGCGTGATCTGCTCCAGCCCTTAGAAAGCAGCACTGGAAGCCTGGAGGCGGGACTCCTCAGGATTTACAGCCGGACCAAGAATGAGCAAACGGTTCTTTTGAAGCGGGTTGATTCACTGAATCATTTCAATCGAGTACAACCGAATCAAACTTTTTCGAAGCATCTAAAAAGACCCATGCCATTAAAATATGTCTAATAATACAAACCTTGTAAAACATTTATTATCACCTGCACCAAAAATGAAAAAAGAAGTGAATCATTTCGTTGAATCATTTAAACCGATTCACACGCGATTCAAAACTTTTTGTAGCCTCTATTTTTTATCTATTTCATTAATATAGGGTGAACATATTTATCTTAATACAATATCTTCTTATATCTGTACTAACAATCGAGGTATAGATCTTTTAAACCAGTTTTTTTAAGTGAGTCATTCAAACCGATTCAGTCCAGCTGAATCAAACTTTTTGTAGAGTCAACTACACGTCAGTATTTTTGATATAAGCTTAAAAAAAGGAAAAAGCTTACCTTATTAAACATCCTTCTCACATCTGTATTAAAAATTAGGGTATTGTTCTTTTGAGAAAATGTTCTGTTCAGAGAATCGTTCAAACCGATTCACAACACAACAGAGCAGAACACCACTAAATTTGTGTAGCATCTACAAAAGGACCCTCTCATTATTATATGCTAAACAAACATAAATTAATAAAAATATTTAAGGTGGGTGAAATTCTTTCTTTCACAGCGGTTTGTTTTCGTGAATCATTCGAATCGGTTCACTTTTCCACCCGAGTCATACTCTTATGCATCTATAAAGTCAGCGTGTCAATTTTACATCATGATTAAACAATGTTAGCCAAATCAGATATTCTTCAGAAATACTGATGAATCTGTCCAAACGATTCGCTGAACCAAACTGATTCAAAGGAAAGATTCATTCAGTACTGAAGTGCATCACTATTCCAGTGTTAACTTGCCTGCTTTAAGCCCTGTTCCATTACTTCATTAACTGAAGTGAAGATGGTCACATGAACCCTCAAAGGAGCAAGAGATCAAAGTAACCACACTGTCGACGTCAGCCAGCTTTCTAGACTAGACAACCCTCATGTGCACCGATCAGCCATAACATTAAAACCACTGACAGCTGAAGTGAACAACACTGATGATCTGGGTCCAGTGGGTCCTGTCAGGCAGTGAGTGAACAGCCAGTTCTTGAAGATGATGAAGGTGATGAAGGTGATGAGACAGGAAAAATGGACAAGCGTAAGAACCTGAGACACTTTGACAAGAAGAACCAAGCTGTGATGTTCTAGACAATGACTGAGTCCCAAAACATCTCCAGAACATCAGCAAGTGGGTCTTGTGGGGGTGTTCCTGGTATGCACGGGTCAGTACCTACCAAAAGTGCTGCATGCAAGGACAAACCAGATGACAGGGTCATGATGCTCATGGGGACCCCACTTCACTTCACCAACTTACAGGATCTGCTGGTAACGCCTGAAGGTGTGCAGATAGCACAGAGGTGACACCTTCAGAGATGCCTTGATAGGTCATAGCTGTTTTGGCGGGATGAGGGTGACCTACATGGTTAGGCAGGTGGTTTTAATGTTATGGTAGATCGGTGTGTAAGTATATTTCTGTATACGAGTTTTTGAAGGAACTCAAATTCACAGAGAATTTCTTCCAAATTTCAGAGAAATGTAAGAGCGGGGGGCTTCTGGCTTCAGTGGCTTCTGCTTGTGGTAGGAAGCCAGACCCCCTCTGATGAGTGAAGCCAGGAATGATTGATGACAGGGTTAAGAGGGAGGCGGTGAGGTGCTGAAGGGTTGTGCAGACTTGTTGTAGACAGGGATGGAATTTTTTGGATGTCAGATTTGGAGAAGGAGCTCCAGACATGTATCTCATCCCAAGATGTAGTTATTTCATAATATCTCTAAATACAACAAAGAAAGATTTAAATTTAAATTTGTCCATAAAATAATTAGTAACAAAGACATATCAGCGCTTTACTGTGGTTAATTCACCATGAACAGCACTACCAAGACCTTGTAACGTAGCCTGAGAAGGCCAAATCCAGCAGCAGCATCATCATTAACATGATCTGAATCTGCAAGTCAGAACTTTAACAAAACACTAAGAAGCACAGCAGAACAAACTTGCAAGCCCAGACAAGGAGGCAGAGAAACACGAGGCCACTTATATCAACAGATGAGAATCAGATTGAACTCACCTGGGTTTGGCATGCAGGTGGAAACTCTAATGACGAGACGGAACTACCCAGATAGCAAATGAGTCGTGGCACAGTGCTGGGTCATCGTTCAGGGTGCCAGAATACAGCCACAGCTGGCTATAGCTGGGCCAATTGTGGACTGGAATCCACTTGGCACTGTCCTAACTAACCAGTAAGTGCCTTATTTGGCAGAATATCGCCTGCCGAATACAACAGGAACAGAACAGCAACAACAGCTACAGGGTGCTCCTCTAATTTTAAAGGTATGTGCAGATACCAACAACAGCAAGTCAAAGAATCGTATCATTAGCTTAGTAATAAACAGCACATGGGATGGATTCTGTCGGAGAGTTACTGTAGATGTAGTCCAGGGCGATCAACTCAGATCCTGGAGGGCTGCAGGGTTTCCACTCAAGGATTCAAGGAGACGTTATTGTCATTCGCAGCACATGTGGTACAGGGAGTGGAACGAAATTGAGATCTCAAGGTCCCAGATACACCCAAGGAGCAATTATTAAATAAATCAAATAATAATAATAATAGTAATATATAATGTAATATATATATATAAGATAGATAATGACTAGGTCAGGCATCAGGCAGGTCTTGTGGGGTGTCCCCGGTATGCAGTGGTCAGTACCTACCAAAACTGCTCCAAGAAAGGAAGCAGAAGTGAACCAGCGACAGGCTCATGGGCGTCCAAGTCTCCCTAATGCTCATGGAGGCCCCGCCCACCTCACAACTTACAGGACTTAAAGGATCTGCTGTGCTAATGTGGCCCACCTCTCTAGGCCTGCAGAGCACTACAGAGACCCCCTGCTTCATGTAACACTCTGAATTCAGTCCTGCAGTCTAAAGAACTTCTAACATCTGGAGTGGCACAGATGTTCAGACTCACAGTTCATATATATATATATTTATATATATATATAAAGGTGCAGGTATTTGTCACTGTACAGTGTACAGTGAAATGTGTCCTCCGCATTTTACCCATCTGTGGTAGTGAACACACTCACACACTAGTGAGCTAGAGGCAGTGAGTACACACACACCCAGAGCGGTGGGCAGCCAACTCCAGCGCCCGGGGAGCAGAGAGGGTAAAGGGCCTTGCTCAAGGGCACAACAGTGGCAGCTTACCAAGCCCGGGTATCGAACCCACAACCCTGTTATCGATAGCCCGGCGCTCTAACCGCTGAGCCACCATTATATGATATATATAATATAATAAATATAGGATATAAGAGGGATAGACATAAATAGGAGATGTGGCATCAATGTAATCACAATATGAGATGGAGTAGCATAATAAAGTGTCCAAGTGTCCAAATAATTCCAGTCCTAAACCCCTAACGAGCAAGCTGAGTGCCAGGAGAACCTCCTTAAGAGTATGAAAAAGAACCATTAAGAAGAACCAAGACTCAAAGGAGAACCTGCCCAAGATGATGAGGAAGAACCAATGAGAGGTACCAGTATGTTTAAATGTACGCTCATACTGACTTCAATCACCGAACTGTGCGTCTGAACATCTGGGCCACTCCAAGTTAGTTAGACCGCAGGACTGAATTCAGAGTGTTACATGAAGCAGAGGGTCTCTGTAGTGCTCTGCAGGCCTAGAGAGGTGGGCCACATTAGCACTGCATACTGGGGACACCCCACAAGACCTGCCTGATGCCTGACCCACTCATTATCTAGAACATCACAGTTTGGTTCTTCTTGTCAAAGTGTCTCAGATTCTAACGCTTGTCACCTTCATCACCTTCAAGAACTGATTGTTCTTCACTCACTGCCTGGTATGTAGATCCACCCCTCGACAGACAGGAGCCACTGGACCCAGATTATCAGTGTTATTGACTTAAACCGTCAATGGTTTTATTGTTGTGGCTACTCGTTGTATGCTGTCCAGTGCTGCTCATATGCACGTATGTAAATAAATAAAGCTATATTTGTGTGTTTAGAGTAAATATGGTGCAAACTGAGGTCAGCTGCGTTCCTTTTATGTGTTACCTGGGAATAGGCCAAGCGTTCATCCAGGCCAGTATTGAGGCTGAATGGAATGCGTGTCCTCCCTCTGGCTCACGCACTGGAACATTCCCCCGCAGGATTACAGACAGGTCCGGCCTATTGGTCGCTGGGCTGGAAATCCTGCTCAAACATGAACCAAATCCCCTTAATAACACCAGCGGCATTCGCTGAAATACTGCTGTGTTTACTGTCTCCAGAAAACACGACCAACATAGGAGGTCACTGGCATTAATTCAGCCTTAATGGATTTATCAAACCACTTCAGGTAATCACAGGTGGGTCGAGGAATATGAACGATATTTGGACAAAAGTATAGGGACACCTGCTTATTCAGGGGTATTCAAAAGAGCATATCCTGCTGCCTCTACTGTAAAGGGAAGACGGCTTTCTACTAGACTTTGGAGAAGCATTGCTGGGAGGATAGACAAGAGCATTAGCATCACCCCCAACTCCCCAACTCATCTCAAAAGTACTGGATGGAGCTCCTCCACCCTCATTCCAGAGAACAAAGTTCTTCCACTGCTCCACAGCTCCTCAATGCTGGGGGGCTTTATACCCCTCTACTAGCCACGCCTGGCATTATTAGGCAGTATGGTTTGTTCACTGGTGACCCAAGCAGGCAGTTTCTGCCCAGAACTGTTTCTGGAAAGTGTAATCTTGCCTTACACCCACACTGAACCTCTCCCACACTGTGTTCATCATCTACCATCCTGTATGTGGCCATTTAGCTCTCCTGTAGTTTCCCCCATTAGTCACATAGTGGTTTTGTCTCATGCTCTTAAGGAGGCTCACTTTACGAGTCTTTGCTCCTTTGGTTTTTCATAGGGGATCTGTCTCATGCTTTAGTACTATAATTCAATTCATTTTAATGTGTGCAATAACTCTGGTGCAATAATTTTCCATATTTATTATCACAGTTTTAACATTTACCAAAATGCCACTTCACCATATTCATATAATTGACATATATGTACATTTTTCAAGTTTTTCTCATTTTTTTCTCTCTCTCTAAATGTATTTATTTTATAGAGTGTTTGTTCTTACACGAACGGTTGCAACTGTAAGAACTGTAATTTCCCTCCTGGGATCAATAAAGTATTTCTGATTCAGATTCAGATTTCAGGGAGGTTCTTCTCTTGCGTATTCGTTCTTCTCAGTGGTTCATTGTGCTGTTAATGAAGTTCTCATTTTATATGGATCATTTTAGGGATCATTTTAATAGAATGACCTTATGATTTTAGTAATTCCTGGTTAAATAAATTCAGGTTAAGGTTTTGATGATGCAGTACCGCTCCTAGCCTTGTGGTGGCGCAGCTGCTTCTACGGCTGCTGAGTAGAGGAGAAGAAGCTCAAACCCCCTTATCAACACAAACAGCGGGTTGTTATTGTTGGTTTTTACTCGAAATTAACTTAAAATAGTGTCTTTTTTACTGGTTTAAACAGATTAATTAGTTGTTTGGTGCACATTAGATGCATCGTAAGTATAATGTTTCAGCGAATTAAGCTGTAGAGGCTTTAAACGGGCTAAATGGAGGTGAAGTCGCTGGTTGGTTATGGAGTGTCCTCGGACTCAGAGGAGGAGGAAGAGAACAGCAGCAGCATACAGTGAGTCCATTAATCCCATTTAACCCGTTAAATGATGTAATTTGGCCGTTGGATAACGATGCATCACCTAATAGACCCCCCATATATGTAAATACTGTTTAAACACCGAACAAAATCCAGCCGTTATCCAATTTGCAGAGCCTTATCTGAATTATCCGGTCCACCTTAAATGGTGCAGCAGAGGCAGCCATACCTCTCAGGCAGCCCAATGTAACTGCTGCAGCTTTTAAGGTGGAACGGATAATTCGAATAAGAAGCTTGGAAATAAGCAGCTAAATTCAGCCTGAACACATTTCCAACGACCCCCGTGTTACAAGTGTATGATTTTACTCGAGAAAACAGCGTAGTAATGAACTTAATACAAATTAAAGTGACTTAATGACACATTTATTCATCACGTTTACAGATAAATATGTACATATGTATACATATATATACAGACACGCACTATTTCATCTCTGTATATGTATATATATTTGTATTTTGTATTTTTTTTGCTTATATTTCTATATTTTCATATTATTATATTTTATTCTTTAACTTAAATGTAACTTATTCTATTTTTATTTTTATTTTTTATTTATTTATTTTGCACTTTTGCACTTTACTTCATTAAGTTAAGGTTTAGTTAAGTTTAAATGTAGATTTTTATTGTATAGCTTGATGTGGGCAGACTGTCATAAAAGCATTTCACTGCAAGTTATACTGTATATGATTATGTATGTGACAAATAAAATTTGATTTGATTTGACGTTTATAGTGTACTGTATATGGAGTAGGAATTGGCATTACTTATTAGCTGTATTATTATTTTATTATTTTTAAGGACTATTTACAACATGTATAAGGTAATAAATTTTTCTTTCAGATTTTAAAAATTATAATGCAGACTTTCTTCCATATTCTGTTGAATTAGCTAGCTGATAGTAATTACAATATTACAATTCTATGAATGGAAATGTATGGAAATTAATAGCAGGTTATTAAAATATCAGTGGTTCATTACAGAGGCATCGCTCAGGTCTCCATTAAGTTGAATGAGACCTATGAAATAACAGCTGTTAGACCCCACGAGCCAGCTGATTGCTTTAACACCTTGGACCCTAGACTTAAAGGGAGCATATACTTCAGCTTGTCAACAAATGCATGAGTGCAGTCAAAGCCAGATCTGTATTTACAGCAGTGGTGTAAAAGTGAATTACACTCCTCAACTGTAGGGGGAGCTCAGGAGCGCCTGTAAAAAATTAAATAAATAAAAATTGAAAATTATACTGTATTTAATAGTAGATTTTGGTAGATTGGCCCTAGTTATGGACTACATTTTTTAATGGAGTCTCAAATGCCTCACTACTTAGGGTACTATGTAGTGTACTTAAATGTACTTAACTGTTGTTTTGACCTCAAAAAGTACACCATATGATCAGTAAGCCATCGTAGGGCTGTCAGATGGTCTTTTATTACACAAATAAAGCACCGTTTGTGTGCAGAAGTCACTATTTCTTGATTGTAAAAAGTGCACTACATAGGGAGTAGGATGCCATTTGAGATGTAGCCATAGACTAGGCCTTATCCTTGTCTGGCTTAAGATGGTTTCTTTGTTTTTAAGCTTTGCAGCAGACCTCAGTTTGTAGCGTTTGTAATAATGGCTGAATGTGTGTGTGTGTGTGTACAGCATAGAGAAGGAGAATGAGGCGAAGGCAGGAGGGGAGAGGAAAACTCGGAATTTCCTGTTGGAGTCAGGCTCAGCTTCCAGCGGGTCCAGTTCCGAGTCTGAGCCAGAAGAGGAGCTGGAGGAATCTGCCGAAGCCGTTTGCCCTGCAAGTATAGACTCATCCTCAGAGACTCCACTTCCTCGGCCCTTCAGCGCATCCTCTCACAAACTGCCCCCTCCTCCGCTGGGGAGGTCCGGCTCAGGTGGGCTTCCGGTCGGCAGCAGTGTGTTTGCTAACCCCTTTAAGGAGAGGGCAGAGGAGAGGCTGAATGTGCTACAGAAGCACGTCCCCCTCACGCAGCAGGCCCGGCCCACCCAGATCGGTGGGAAGAGGATATGTGTGGCGTACAGGAAAGACGGACGCTGCCGCTTTGGAATCCGCTGTAAATTCGCCCATGACAGCGACCTCCAGAGCAGTGCAGGCTTCCCAACTGAATCAGCTGTATCTGACAACGGGCCAGCAGACCAAGCCGAGCCTGTTCCAGCCTCCTCAGACGCTGTGGATGGCAGGTCCTCTGGTTTGGAGAGGAGCGAGAAGGACAAGGAGGAGGAGGAGGAGAGTCGTAAGAGGAAGAAGCACAGAGTCGGACTCAGCAACACGCTCATACCCCCGAAGCGGGCACTGAAACAGTACGCCATGCAGAAGGACAGGAGTTCACATTCCTAGTCCTTTGGACACTGGGGTTTTACAGATAAGGCTGGAGGAATTCTCAGTGTAGCTATTCAGCACACCAGCACGCCAAGAAACACCATCACCACTGATACGAAGACTGAAACCGTGTTGCTGCACAGTTTACCAGCCCACCTCAAATCACTTCCCATTCAGAAACTGAAAAAGGACCACCATACAAATTAAACCGGTGATTAAGGGTGCTCTGAGGGGTTCCACAGAATGTAAAAGTTTAAGCCTGGTGCTGGACATTTTAGTGTTCCCAACTCACCTGATCCAGCTAACCAGCTTATTAACAAGCCCCCAAGTTGAAGGTGGTGTAGGTGATGAAGTGGAACAGGAAACCACTAAAATGTGCAGGAGAAGGGGTCCTCCAGGACCAGGTTTGGGAAATTCTGCCATAAAAGAATCTTTACATCTTTAAAAAAGTTCTTCTTCTTAAGATTGGTTCTTCTATGGCCGAAGTCTTTAAATCTGCGCCTTGAATCCAGTTTCCAGTCCTGGAATTTTTACTGAAAGTTAAGGGAACAGTTAATGCAATTAACTGACCATGTAGTATCACACCAAGAATATGGCTAATATGGATTATTAGGGATGCACAATGATATCAGAGTATTGGCATTGGATAGATGGTGCAGTGTAGAGGGCAACAACACTGCATTCCCTGGCTGGTCAAGCTACACCTCTCTACACTGATCAGAGTTCTTGGTTAGGACTCCTAACTCTACACTACCTGTGTAACAGGATTTGTGTGTCAGAGCTCTGAATAGGAAAGCCAGATGAAAGGTCATTAATGTAATTGTCGATTTGAAGCTGATATAGAATTGTGTGTTTACTGAACTTGAGTGTTTAGGTGATGTTGGACTACTGCACGACAGTATCTGCATCTTTATTCCTTTTACTGCATTTATAACCATCTACTAACATTATTTTTCTCTGTAACTCTGAATTCCAGGGTTTCCTCATTTGTTTACATATCAGTTCTGGTCACAAAAAACAACAACTTGTATCTCCAAAATATCAAGTCATGTTGGAGTGTTTCTATTGGTCCATTTATCCTGAATTCTGATAAAATAAAATAAAAAAAGAAAGAAAAACTGGAGATACAAGATGCAGTTTTGTGCAGCAGAGACAACATACTGTATATTAGGGCTGGGCGATATGGTAAAAATACTAGATCACAATATTTAAAGACTTTTTTTTTCGTGATACACGATATTTAGCACGATACATGTAATTACAGACTAAAAACATCGGTAGCGATGGATTCTTATAAATTCAGATCCTCTCATGTACCGAATACAGTGATTTGTATTCAATCTGCTGAACTTTGTCTAATTGAACCAGTCTTATTACACTGTTAAGCACTAGCAGTCTCCTCCATATGCTTAGAAAAGCTTATTGTTGATATTTTATTGTATTGTGATAAATTATCATATTGCCCAGCTCTAACTGTATGTATGCAAAATATCAGATTTCGGCATTAGCCCACAATTCCCATATTAATGGGTCACTATTAGTTATATTATCTAGTAATTTATTGTAGATATTATTTGAGTGGTGATTGGTTCCCAGTAGCCTGGCAGTGTGTATGGTGTTGGGGTCTCAGCTACCCACTCCCTCGACACTGTATCAGAACCTTTTGGGGCTTAGCATTTAATGAAAAAAATCATCAAAACTGACCTTCAGAACCTCTAATCAACAATATTTCCCAAATTCTGTCATATACCATCCCTGTAAAAACATACTACAGCATGTGCAGTCATGTGACCCTGTCCCGTCCAGCCTGCGACATAGAAGCAACATGGAAACATGGAAAACTCAAAACACTGATTATCATTCATCATTTAGTGTCCATCGCCATCCGTCCCTTCATCAGTGGTCAGTTTCTGAACCCACAGCCCATCCTGTGTGGGTGGTGGACCCACTCTAAACCACACACTAGCATGTCGGTATTACTGCTGTGCTGAAAATGGCCCAAACCTACTGCTTAGCAGCGATTCCTTTCCAATAAGAGCCGTCAGTCATGCTTAGTAAGTGCACCTCTATGGTAGGTGCTCCTGATAAACTGACAGCTCAGCATATAATCCAATATACAACCACTGGTAGAACTTGCCCGAGGCCGACTGGTGTGCAGATTTCCTTTGACGAGGCAGCTAAATGAAGAGTGTAATATTAACCTCCTCACACAGAGAGAGAGAGAGACACTGTAAAAGAGGAGTGTAGTAATGTTTATTGAGTGTTCTGTAAGACTGAGAGACTTGGCAGATATTCACCGTGTTAAAACTCTACGCAGTTTGTTTCTGTAGCCCTGGTTTGAGTGAGCAGAGGTGTGGTGAAGACGTTCGTTACTAGTGTGCTTGCTTTCCATGCAGCCTCGCTGCTGCCACCGCCACTGCCACTCTCAGTGCAGTCACACAGACTGAAGCAGCTGCCATAAAGTGGCGGCATCTTCCATTACTGTTTCCCCTCAGCTTGAGTGTCATTAGTAAAGTCTGGGTCTATACAAATAGCTTTAGCTACAGAGTTAAATTCCTATCATTCATAATTATTATAATTCACAATGGTCTGATTAAAATGGACTGGATTCTGGGTTGGGAATGCTGCTGTTATTTCTGTTTAAAGGACTCACAAACTAGAAGTACTCAAGTCACATGTCTGTCTTAAGTTCTAGGGTTTTGCCTTAATTTACCAAATTAAAAGTTAAAACTTGCGTCAATAAATACCCCCCGTATGGTTTCACTATAAAATAGGAAAACACTATACTTCTATTAATAGTCTGTTAAGAGTGTGAGTGTGTGTGTGTGTGTATATACACAGTATATGGGTGCAGTGTTTTGAGAAAAACGAAAAAAAATAAAAGAAAATGGAAAAACATGAAACAGAGTTATGAAGGTTTTTGTAACTTAAACACACATAAATCCAAAAGTAATATTTGAAGAGGACTAAAACTGTATTATGTACAAAAAAAGCAACAGCGACAACTCAAAACACAACTCATCTTCCCTGATAACATACACGTCTACAAACCTACCAAAAGTTTATGTGAATACATACAATATATTTATGAGCCTATATATTTAACTTTTGTGGGGAGGTTCTACTGAGGCGGCGGAACTACGCTAGGCAGTCTCCTCCCTTTTCCCCTCCGTTCTCATTATTATTATTTTAATAATAATTAGGTGAACCTCACTTCGCTACATCAGTCCGTGCTGCATCTGTCCACCTGAGCCGTCAGTCATTACCTGCCCTTCACAGTCTCTGCCCGTCTCCCAAACCCCGCCTACATTGCCGTTCTCTCCGGGACCGTTTCCCTCCCAGACGGCCCCGCCCTCTCTCACCTCTCTCTGGGCAGTGGGAGGAGCCTGGGGAGAAGTAGTGGAAGCAGATGACGATGGAGGAGGAGGAGCTTCCGTAGAGAAACCTAGAGTTGCTCTGCAGTCAGAAGAGGAGGTTTCAGGCAGGTTCTGGGTCATAATTGGGCCAGCGGTGGCAGGGCTAGAGCTGGGGTTGGAGGGTCGAGCTAGAGCTTGGCTTTGCTGTGGCAGCTGCTGGGCCACTGAGAGCAGAGGCAGCTGCTGGATATGCTGCTGAGGAACAGCCCTGAAGGTCATGTGAAGGATCTGTGGCTGCGGGGAATATGACTGCACTGGTAAAGGCTGCACCAGTGCGGCTTGCTGAGCCACCGTGGCTGAGTGTTGAAGGGGCAGCTGCTGCACCTGCGGCTGCTGCTGGGAAACCGGCGTGGAGACAAAATGGAGCGGCAAGGCCTGCAGGGTGTGCGTGGAGGTCGGGTGTGAAGACGTCGTCCCGCTCCCTAGCTCCTCCTCTGCAGTGGGCAGGGCCAAAGTAACAGGAACCTGCATGTTATGGAGGGAATGGTCCGGGTCTACCACAACCACAGGGCCCACGTGGCCCACCTGCGCCAGAGAGGCCACCTGGCTCACCGGCACCTGCACGGATCCCACCTGCACCTCCTGGAGCTGCTCTGTCCGCAGGGGGCCCGTCGAGGCCTCCAGCAAAGCTCCTGGAGTGGTGATGAGGGCGCCAGCGTTCGCCGCCAACGCCTCCGCGATCAGGACCTCCGGGTGGCTCTTGGCTTTGTGCGCTACCACGCTGTCCTTCTTCTCAAACTTCTTGCCGCAGATGCTGCAGGAGAACTGGTAGGAGGCGTCTGCATCGTGCTTCTTCATGTGCCAATTCAGAGACGCTTTCTGGCGGCAGGTGAAGCCACATATCTCACACCTGGAGGAAGAGGAGAACGATTTAATGCAACAAGTGGATATTCAACAGTAAAGGCACTGAACCATCACACAAGGAACCCCTGTACTGAAGGGGGCGTGTCTCGATTACAGTGTGAACCACCTCAAGGGCTTTATACCCCTCTAGTTAGAGCTGGGCGATATGACGATATTTTATCTTATCGTGATAATAGTAAGCTTTCCTGATCATATGGAGGAGACTGTTAGTGTTAATAAACACGGATCAGCTGCAGGTTTCATTACTAACAGTGTAATTAGACTGAAGGGTTAATTAGATGAAGAGCAGCAGTAGAGTATAAATCACTGTATTCAGTACAGGAGAGGATCTGAATAGTACTTTTTAGTCTGTGATTACATGTAAAACATCATGTATCACGAAAAAAGTCATATCGCCCAGCCCTACCTCTAGCTACTTTTGGCACTAGGCATGGTGGTGATTATACAAGCTATATGTGGGCAACTGTGTGCCTGTATCTGCAGAAGGGTGTTCTGATACCTCGAGAAAAAAAAGAAGAGTTTATTGAGTTATACAGTTTCTATCAAATGTTTTCACCCCTACTGTTTGCTTTTATAAATGGAATCATGGTCATTTCATTTTTACTACTGGAATTTCGAATTCTAGTCATATGAAAATAAATAAATATATATATATATAAATTAATTATCTTTCCCTTTAAAGTGACTGATCTAACTCAAGGGAAGAGGTCCAGGCAATATGTGCTAGCAGTCTCACAGCTCATAGCTGTGAATGTGTCTCAAGTGATTGTAGTATAAAGACACCTGTCTGGAAGCTCCAGTGATTGGTACATTCAGAAACTAATAATACTAAAACTAATAAGCCTTTATTTTCATTTCACATAGATTGTTACATTAGAAGGCAAATCATTTTTTAAATAAATAATTGCTTAAAGGTCCAAGGTACCAAAATGCTCATATGCATAGATTTGCATATGACAGCTAAAGCACTGATATGCAAGGCTGACTGATTTTCCTGACTCACTGATTTGGGCAAGGTTATCAGTGCTTCCCAGGGGATAAGCTAAGGCATTCATTGGTGTGCATTCATGTGTGTGTGTGTGTGTTACTGTAGCTGGGGATTAACTCACTGCAGAGGCTTCTCTCCAGTGTGGATCATGCGGTGAACAGCCAGGTTATGGGAGCTTTTAAAAGCACGAGCGCAGAATTCGCAGATGTAGTCCCTCTGATCTGTAACACACACACACACACACACACACACACACACACACACACACACACACACACACACACACACACACACACACACAAACAAATGTTTAACACACCATCCCAGCAGGTCAGACAGATAAACTTCAAGTGAAGCACTTAGTCTTTAAAAAGCTACCCGTGTACCCTAATGGCACTTTGTGCAAGTGAGTACGAGTGTGTGTGTGTGTGTGTGTGTGTGGTGTATATATAGATATGATGTTAAACCTGTGTGGTGTTTGGCGTGACGCAGTAACTGTTTCTGAAGCCGGAACAGTCTGCCGCAGGAGGGATGAGGACACACGTACTTCTTCTTCATTAAGTGCTGGTATTTAATATGATGCTGTGGAAGAGGGAGGAGAAGGTGTGTTGAAGAGGAGAGGAGAGGTTAGAGAAAGGATGAGGTCTATAAACACTCCCAGGGATTCCTACACAAGAGTAAATTTGTATTTTACACAGTAATGATACACAGTTAGTCAGCCCCGACACCTGCTCCAGTAACTGAGGCTGAATTTAGTAAAACATCGGCTTTCCTGCAACAACACAAAAATAAATGACATTTTTTAGGCTAAAGGATGTCCTCGCCCTAAACATATGTGCTTTTATCTTTCAGTGCATTTTTAAATAAAGCTGGATTAATATGGATTTTAGGTCCATTTGGTAGAGATTTGAGATTTGAGCGGCTGAGAGGAAGACAGAAATCATCTGCAGAATATCCTCATTACCCCAGACAGCCCAAATCAAAGCCCCACAGCCTGGGTGTTCACTTCATCAGCACACTTAAACAGCTCAGATCATAAAATCTCATTTTCTATTTAAATAAAAGTGATGTAATACGTAAAACTGTTTACTGCCCAAATCACACATTAAAAACAAACTCCAAAACAACTTCAAATCAAAGTTTGTGAAATCCCCAAAAATGGATTTATAAAATAACAATTTGGAAGAAGAAACATGCCTGAAGTCCCTCCTCCTTAATCTAACGTCCAATACACATCATCTCTACCTTGTGGACGTGTCTAGGACAAGTCTGCGTAACCCCCACCTGCCAAGGGGTGTCTAAACTTTTGCGTGCAACTAAAATGTGTGTGTGTGTGTGTAGGTATTTACATAAATACATGCACACACATTTTAGTTGTATGCAAAAGTTTAGACACCCCTGAGCAAACATTTTAATAAACACTATAATAAATATATAAAATATAAAACAAATATTTCATTTTTATGCACAGGTTAGACAATGGGTCATGTAAAAATTATATTTTGGGGACATAAACACACTTAAGTTAGAAATGGTGCTCATGGGAAAACACAACATTGTAAATGAGGATCACCCTCAATGTTCTCAGAGTTTAAATAAAGGCTGATCGACTCTGGGTTTAAAGAATCAAGTCAAATCATGAAAACAGCTTCAGGCTACTCAAGTGGGCTCACACCAATTTCTCAAATGCTGCCCAACAGGACGGACCCTTACGCTGCCGTGTGATTTGTTTACCCTCTCCTAATTCAGCAGTGGCTAAAAGTGTAGTAGAACACTGTAGTCCTGTGTTGACCCTAATAATAAAGGAACCGAGTCAAACTGAGCTCCAGGGTAACGTTTTTATTCTGCTCTATCAGCTTCTCTCTTTACCTTTTTATTTACATTACTGTAAATATGGTTCAGCAGGACTGCTTTTACTGAGGAAACATCTAGAAGGAAATTTACAGAAGGAAATGAGAGCTGAGAGCTGACGTAGTGGAAGCAGTGATGAGGAAAACTGGAGGTTTTCCAGTATTTCTGGAACCACATAAAAGTCTGTAATCATTAAAAAAAATATTTGCTGAGGTTTTTTTTTAAAGTGTAAACCATGTTACGACATGAAACGCTCAACTGGAGTCTGAAGTCTTTGCAGTCTTTGTAGGGGTGAAGTGGGCAGCCATGTTTCCTCCATGTCCCCGTATTCATCTGTGCTACTCTACTGGACTGACCTGTTATTTACTAAATTACTAAATACAGATAAAGCCTCGATCATCTAAATAAGTGTTTTGGTGACCAACAGCCCACTACTGCAGAATTAAACTACACACACACACACACACACACACACACACACACACACACACACACACACACACACACACACACACACACACACACACACACACACACACACCCACACACCCACACCAAACATTTCCTCGAAGCCAATTTAGCCTTTTTGGGTTAACTTTGGCGAAATCTCCGCCCCCGTCTGATTATTTGGAGCATTCTGGTAAGTTCATTTTGTGGGCTGTGATGGTAAGCAGAGGAAGACTGACTCCTACCATCACAGCAGTCAGTCTAAAAGGGAGCTCAGGAGTTTTTACATGGGAAACAGTCTTCGCACAATTTTAAACTGTCAAGTGAAAAAGACTCGTCATTTCCAGCCAATCAAACGTTGTGTAAAGGATCTGCAGCTGGTGAACACTGCTGCCCAGTGCAAACCTGTAGGTAGCGCGGATGGGCCAGAACCGTCCCACAGCCTTCCATCTCACAGCGGACATACTGCACAGGAGGCTTCTTCCTGCAGGACAAAACAACAGCGCCATTTTATTCTTCATTACAGACCGCTTGTTTTATTGAACTGTACACTATGTGGCCAAATGTTTGTGGACACCCCTTCTAATGACTGCATTCAGCTACTTTAAGTTGCACCCCTTGCTGATACAGATGTGCAAATGCACACACACACACACACACACAGCTTGTCTAGTCCCTGTAGAAAGGCACAATGCTGCCTAATAATGCCAGGCGTGGGCCAGAGGGGTATAAAGCCCCCCCCAGCATTGAGCTGTGGAGCAGCAGAAGAACTGTGATGGTGGAGCTCCATCCAGTACTTGGGGAATGAATTGGGGATGATGAGGTGGGTTGGTGGTGGTGGTGATCATCATCAAGCATCATCCTGACCTCACCGACACTGCTATTGTTGCTGAATACAATCAAATATTCACAGCAATTCTCCTCAAAATCTATTAGAAAGTCTTCTTCTCTGGACAGTAGAGACAGTTATTCCAACAACAGCAGGATCAGCTCTTTGTAACAGCCTTGATTTCAGAAGAAACATTGAATGAGCAGGTGTCCCTATACTTTTGTCCATATAGCGTATATCATAGGTTTGCAATAAGTTTAGAATGAAGCACTAATTATAAATGCTCTTAATAATATTCCATAAAGCCTCCCCTCATTTATGTTTAATGTCAAATGTAAAATAGGTCGGGTCTGCTCTTGATGGTTAAAGTAAGGGGTGAAGATCATCATCATGGTCAGATCCAGAGAGCTCTCTGAGGCCTTCAGAAAGAAGGGTGGAGATGTTGTAGAGGAGTCTGTAGATGGAAGGAGTTTAAACAGATCTCAGAACAGTTAGAGATCAGCCGCCGTTCCACTGTTCACTAAATCATCTACAAGAGGAACAGCTGACCAGCATGACCAGATCAGACCGTCCTAGCAAGATCAGCCCAAGAGCAGAACCTCAAGCTGAGTCAAGAAGAATCTAACAGTCCTACAAGGTCATAATGGGACCTACAGGGTAGCTAATGCAAAGCACTGGGTCCCCAGCGCTGGGACTGGAACCCCCTGGTCTAGTCAAAATCTGAACCTGAATCATGGTGACAAACTTGAGATTCCAGCATGAAGGTTTTTACCTTCTCTTTGGAAGACGGGGGCTTTTGTCGTCCTTTCTTCGCCTACCCCTCCTGCAGGACAAGGACAGAAAAAAAAAAAGGTATTTCAGATTCAGGCGTGTCTCAAGTGATTTATACTGTAAATATTGGCGCAAGCCTGCAATCATCCCAGTGCCTGGAGCCTCTACAGCAAGTGTGATCGTGCTAGAATTAAGCTACTGCAGACCACGCTACATTAGACAGAAGAGAAAAACGGCTGGCTTCTTTATTAAATATTATATAAAAAATATTAACACTCCTCAAATATTCATAATTGAAATAAAATTTAGTATTTAATATTTATAAGTAGTACTAATTATTAACTGGGCATTTCTATACATCCTCAAACCAGAACACTATACAGAGGGCTCACAAAAGCACTGTTGTGAGCAACACACACACACACACACACACACACACACACACACACACACACACACACACACACACACACACACACACACACACACACACACACACACACACAGCTGTGCAACAAAGCAGGTTTTTTAAAAGCAATACAGTTCCTGCATAAGAAACCGATCTACTGTAAAACACACACTCATTTGTCCCGATTGGATCAGACTGAATCCTATCCCCTCTATCTTTCAGCACAGCAGGTCCCTGCTGGGCTTGTGTCTGTAACTTTCAGCAGACGGTGTCTGCAGCGCCTCATCCTACGCAGCCAGTAATCTGGGGAATAATAGCTAGTCTTTCACACACTCACACACACCCCCCTCAGAGAATTCAGAAGTTGTAAAAGTTGTAAAATAGCAGTTACAACCACACATTAAAGGAGAATGTCAGACAGAAATGAGAACAGGAGTCAACTTAAAGGAGTAGGTCGCTCAAAAATGCGAAACACTGAATGGGAATCCTCATCGTATCAGGGGGCCTCATATCGCGATACAGTCACACTGCGAGATGCTCAGTTTACACCAAGAGCTGTCCCATGACAAGTACTGATATGTAAAAGTACTGGGACATGCAGAGTACTGTGTGTAGGATTGCGCCAGGGGCGGGGCCATGGCACTCTCCTGCTTCCTCATCGGCACGTGACGTACGTGGGGGACCGTGATACACAGAGAACTGTGACCCGCCGAGCGTACATGGAGGACTGTGACACACCACGAATTTGCCAGTACTGTGACATGCCAAGTATAGTCTGCATATATTCAGGTGTTGGGACATGCTAATATGCTAATAACTGTGATATGAAAAACTGACCTATTGCTATTTATTACTTTTGACTGCAACTTACTCCTCCAAATACGGCTGGGCAGTATGACTATATTTTATTATATCGTGATAAATTTCGTTATCATTGTACACAATATGTTTTTCTAAGCATATCGAGGATATCGTCAGTACTTAACGAACACTGATCTACTGCACATTTCATTACAAACATTAATTATTATCTGTATTTGATTATAGTATTTAAATAATAATTTTTTAAGAATCTTTCGCTACCAATGCATTTCTTTTCTGTGATCATGTGTATCACAATAAGAATGTTTTCGTTAAAAATTACTTCAATATTGGGATATAATATTTTTGCCATATCGTCCAGCCCTACCTCCAAACAACGTTTTCTCATTAAAAAAAAGAAAAGTAGAGATGTCCAGATCAGATCTGGTGAATTGTGGTTTGGGTCAGCCTAGACATATTCAATGGATCGAACGTTGGCCCCTTTAGCCCTGATCCAGTCCTACAGTAGAACCTCAACATCCCTTGCAATGTCTGCATTTTAAGTGTTTGGACCGTGTTTGAGGAAGCAGACGTTGCTTCAGACACAGATGTGTAAAGTGTGTGAAGTGTGAGGTGTTCTGCTATGATGCCAAAACCACGTGTGAAATCACACTCCTGCCACTTCTCTCACTCATGATTCACAGCTGCTTAAAAACCAAACTGTGGCAGAAAGTTGTTTTAGCGACGGCAGCACCTTTTCAAAACCAAAGCGGGAGGAGCAGGCTAATGCTAAAGCTAACACAGGAAACATGGAATCACAGTGTGTTTACCAACACTGCAACAGTCATTACACATAAACAGTTCTTACCACATACAGCGCATGTGTATAAAGAGCTTACCACCACAGCACCCTGACACACACACATCACACACACACATCACACACACACACATCACACACACCATCAAAAAACAGTACTTACTTCCTCGGTGGCTCCGCCCCCTCGCCGAACTCCTGCTTCACGTCCACTCCGTCTCCTCCTTCTTTTTTCACCTCTGCTTGCACCTGCTTCTCTCTCTCCACTACAGCCGCTTTCTCTTTTTTCTCCCTCGACCTGGAAGGAGCTTTACGCCGAGACTTAGGAGTGTCCCTGCAGCGAGAGAGAGCGGTAGCCAATGAGAACAGATCAACAGATTGCTAATTAGAATATCTCCCTCATTTCCAACCATCCTGTGTTTAAATGGTTCAGAATAGCTGTTTTCAAGAACACAGAGCTATTAAATCTGCTATTACACGAATATGATGCATTAATATCCAGTATGAAGTTCTAATAACATTAATATCCAGTATGAAACTAATAGTATTAATATCCAGTATGAAGCTCTAACAGCATTAATATCCGGTATGAAGCTCTAAAAACATTAATATCCAGTATGAAGCTCTAAAAACATTAATATCCAGTATGAAGCTCTAAAAACATTAATATCCAGTATGAAGCTCTAATAACATCAATATCCAGTATGAAGTTCTAATAGCATCAATATCCAGTATGAAGCTCTAATAACATCAATATCCAGTATGAAGTTCTAATAGCATTAATATCCAAAATGAAACTAATAGCATTCATATCCAGTATGAAGCTCTAATAACATCAATATCCAGTATGAAGTTCTAATAACATTAATATCCAGTATGAAGCTCTAATGGCATTAATATCCAGTATGAAGCTCTAATAGCATTAATATCCGGTATGAAGTTCTAATAGCATTAATATCCAGTATGAAGCTCTAATAGCATTAATATCCAGTATGAATTATACAGATCTCAGTCTAGATTCAGTCGGTAATATTGAAGACCACAGATTCCTAAGTGTTTCAGAGCAGTGTATGGGAACAGTTTATCAAATACACTACCTCTCAGATTTGGGGTCATAGCTCTGGTCATTCAGGTCATCTCTAAATGGAACGTCTTCATCACTGCTGATCCCCACCTCCTCATCACTGAAACACCAACCAACAGGAAACAGTCAGAAATTCAACTCAAGCACACCCCCCCCCCACACTCTCTGAGTCTCCCTCACCACCACACAGTACACTCCAGCACTGGGACACTGCGTACACTACCAGTAAGAGCACAGCTCTAATAAACCCAATTGAAGCACTGGCCAGCACTAAGATTACTGGAAAGGCCCCAGAGTAAACTGCTTGTTAGGGTTTGTCCCCATTTCACCATCATCATCATCATCATCATCATCATCCCATATAAAACTCAAAAGACACGTGTTGACAAAGAAACGAGCTACATTTTTAATTAAATTACATTTTCAGAATTGTGCATCACGGACACAGAAAATACTATTACTCATCCCTCGCAAAGAAAGACCATTATTAACTTTATTTAAAAAAAAAAAATCTTTTTGATTAATTACAAAGTAATCTGTAATTTGTAATTGTAATTAGATTTTAGCGTATTTACCCTCCTGATTCAGTACTAGAATGGCTCACTGGCACCACCTGCTGGCCACAGCCTCCAAAACATCACTGGAAAGCTCTATAATTTCTTATAGAGTCAAGAATACTCAATACCCGTGTAAAGTGCAGTACCGTACCTCTGACCCTGCGGCCGGTAGTTCTGATCTTTCAGGTCGTCTTCAAACGGAGGCTCCTCCTCGCCCACATCAGCCTCCCCTCCTTCTGCCTTTTTCTCAGGACTGGAAAAAGCACAGCAAGTATGGATGGTGTGTTAAGGCAGGGCTGGCTGGTACGGACAGAACAGTGATTACACTGCCTAATAATACAACAGCTTGCCGTTTCCTAACATATTAAAAACACACGGGGACGTGGGTCATGTGGGATGCTGAACGCTTCCAGTGAGACCAGTATTGTGATGATTACCAAATGATATTTTGTGCAGGCTGGTGTTACACGACCAGCTCACAGACTACAAATGGACTCCACATAGCCATGAGCCCCAGAGAGGCACAACACTATTTTTTTACAGTCAGTATTGATTCCAAGTACCGATCCTCGAGTGGCTGCCAGTTCCAAGTACTAGTAGCAGCCGATTCTGTTCCAGTTCCACTGTATGAGAATCCTTTGCATCAATCTTATCCATTTATTATTACTATACTCAAAATGGCCAAGCTTCCCATATTATAAAATGCTATACAGGTTAAGTAATAATGAATTAATGAATTAATACTACTTTAAAGCAGTGAAATAATATTTAATATTGAAGTAAAGTGTTGTACGCTTCTGCAAACACACTGATTTCACAGAAAATTACTGTTACTGCACAACAGTAGCTGTGCCACATGTGCTGGATTACTTTTACCAGAGGAGGCGTAGTCAATGTAATATATGGGATTTGATTAGCTCTATGGCCTACATTTCCACAGACAGTCTAGATTAAGGTCATAAACCAGATATGGACACTGGATCACTCCAATTTTATTTGTCAATTTATTTATGAGGAAAAAATGATTCCACAATTATTATTATTATTATTATTATTATTATTATCAGAATCCCGCTCGACCCGCCATTCCTCAAAATCCGCGGAAGACAAGCGTCCAGGCTTTTTTCTGTCCTGCACCAAAGTGGTGGAACGAGCTGCCCCTGGATGTCCGAACGGCCGAGTCGCTCGCTGTCTTCAAACGCAGACTGAAGACCCACCTCTTCAGAGAGGACTTGGACGAATAGTTCTATGGTCGCCTTATTGTATTGTGTTTAGTAATGTCTAAAGCTTAGAGGTATCTTTTGAATTATTAGTCTATTCTAACTAGCTGAGGTTTTTCTTGGGTAAATAGCAAAGCACTTTTGTAAGTCGCTCTGGATAAGAACGTCTGCTGAATGGCGTAAATGTAAATGTAGGAACCACAAACACTGCAGATTCATACTGGATCTAAAATCACTCCAGAGGTCTTACTATTAAGCTACACATACCACACAGATTCCTACTGGATTACAGTCACCCCACAACTATTTCACATTTATCACAGCCAGCCTGTAACTGCAGATTCATACTGGATTCGAATCACTCCACTATGATGAGTTTCTGACTGTACAAACTACACACTATAGATTCACACTGGATTAAAAGATGATTTGTGAATAATAGGGAACCTAATCCAGCTGAAGAGTATTTAGGAACTAAAGGATCAGTCCAGTGCAATTACTGACATTGGTACTGGCATACGGCTAATCCACTGAGTGTGCGTAGGGGTGTGTGTGTGTGTGTGTGTGTGTGTGTGTATATATATATATATATATATATATATATATATATATATATATATATATATATATATATATATATATATATATATATATATATATATATATATATATATATATATATATAGAGAGAGAGAGAGAGAGAGAGAGTACCACCTTTCTCCTGTCCTCTTCCCAGCAGCATTCACCGTTTCCACTGTGGGGATAAACGACCAAATTTAAAATTACATGACAGTCAATACAAGATACAATACAAGAGACTTCAGCTTAAAGCCGAACTGCCAACAGTTTCCCTCCAACCCCCCACCCCTTACACCCACCACTGACCCCTACAGAAACACCCCACCAGTCAGATCTTGAAGGAATTACTGCTTTAAGCAATTCTCAGACACTGACCCCTCTCTCAGACACTGACCCCCTCTCTCAGACACTGACCCCCTCTCTCAGACACTGACCCTCTCTCTCAGACACTGACCCTATACTTAACTTGGAACAGAATACAGAAACACAGAACACTGACCGATAGACAACCTAGTACCTAATCACATGTTCTTTACAGTCTTTTAAATGTTATTTATTTTTTTATTTTATAATCTCATTAAAATTCATTTACAGCCATAAACAATTTTTTTTTACATTATTTTCTTTCTGAATTTCACAGCTTCTCTAAACTCTAAATAAAACTAATTTTATTTGTGGGTTCACTGTCCGCCCCCCTTTTTTCCTACAGCACTCTGTAAAGCCCTTCGAGCTGAATTCAAGTTTGAAATACACTACAGAGTTAAAGATAATAATCATTATTAGTAATATTATATATATTTATTATTATTATTATAATCATCCAGTTTTCTCTGGGTGCTAAAACATCAGTCACTGGGTTTCACTAAACCAAGAAGTCGGTGTCCAGCCAGGCTGGATGACATGATGACGGTCACGGCTGTAGCACTGTGATCTCACATGCCATTGAATTTTCGCACTATGCACACAGTGCCCAGAAGCACCACCTTCTGCACCGCCTCGACAAGTCCAAGCTTCTCTGTAGTCATAGTTAGCTCAACAGGGGTTAATGAGCTCGTGGGGATTACTACTGGAATCGCATAATAATAATAATAATAATAATAATAATAATAATATTAGGATTGTTTATAAGTGAATAGAAATGTCATCATAAAAACATCATATTTTTTATTAGATTACATATGAAATATTAAATCCAGGGTTTGTTCTATTAGTTTTTGACCACAGTTGGCATTAAAGTATATTAAAACTATTATAATTAAATTTAAAAGCTCATTAAAATAGTTATTTTTTAAGAATATTAAGAAACATTAAAGATAAGAGAATGGAAAAGTGCCAAAAGGTTGCTGTGATTGTTCCTCTTTAAAAAAGTAATAAGGTCTTGTGTAACTCGTGTCCAGCTTTAAGGTCAGAACTAGAGGACAAACACTTATCGTACCGCAGCCGGTCTCGGTTTCGGGTTCGCTCTTGCAGATGACCTTGGCGGAACTTTTTTGGGTACGCGACGAAGGGGTCCTGCTGCGGCTCTGAGCCCGCCTGCCGCTGCCCGCTGCCGGAGAAGAAGGACAACAGTTACCATCACCTTCATCACTAACCTCATTCTACAGCTGCTGAGGTTTATTATTAGGGCTGCAAGGCTCTGTCTGTCAATCATTTCTTGTGTTATCGTGCAGTAAAACAGCTGTAGTGTATTACAGTCTGTCAGAATGAGCGTGTGGATCATATGAACATTATAGAGCATTATAGAGCGCCCCCTACGCTTCCTGTAGTGTATTACAGTCTGTCAGAATGAGCGTGTGGATCATATGAACATTATAGAGCGCCCCCTACTCTTCCTGTAGTGTATTACAGTCTGTCAGAATGAGCGTGTGGATCATATGAGCATTATAGAGCATTATAGAGCGCCCCCTACGCTTCCTGTAGTGTATTACAGTCTGTCAGAATGAGCGTGTGGATCATATGAGCATTATAGAGCATTATAGAGCGCCCCCTACGCTTCCTGTAGTGTATTACAGTCTGTCAGAATGAGCGTGTGGATCATATGAACATTATAGAGCATTATAGAGCGCCCCCTACGCTTCCTGTAGTGTATTACAGTCTGTCAGAATGAGCGTGTGGATCATATGAACATTATAGAGCGCCCCCTACTCTTCCTGTAGTGTATTACAGTCTGTCAGAATGAGCGTGTGGATCATATGAGCATTATAGAGCATTATAGAGCGCCCCCTACGCTTCCTGTAGTGTATTACAGTCTGTCAGAATGAGCGTGTGGATCATATGAACATTATAGAACATTATAGAGCGCCCCCTACGCTTCCTGTAGTGTATTACAGTCTGTCAGAATGAGCGTGTGGATCATATGAACATTATAGAACATTATAGAGCGCCCCCTACGCTTCCTGTAATGTATTACAGTCTGTCAGAATGAGCGTGTGGATCATATGAACATTATAGAGCATTATAGAGCGCCCCCTACGCTTCCTGTAGTGTATTACAGTCTGTCAGAATGAGCGTGTGGATCATATGAACATTATAGAGCATTATAGAGCGCCCCCTACGCTTCCTGTAGTGTATTACAGTCTGTCAGAATGAGCGTGTGGATCATATGAACATTATAGAGCATTATAGAGCGCCCCCTACGCTTCCTGTAGTGTATTACAGTCTGTCAGAATGAGCGTGTGGATCATATGAACATTATAGAGCATTATAGAGCGCCCCCTACGCTTCCTGTAGTGTATTACAGTCTGTCAGAATGAGCGTGTGGATCATATGAACATTATAGAGCATTATAGAGCGCCCCCTACGCTTCCTGTAGTGTATTACAGTCTGTCAGAATGAGTGTGTGGATCATATGAACATTATAGAGCATTATAGAGCGCCCCCTACGCTTCCTGTAGTGTATTACAGTCAGTCAGAATGAGCGTGTGGATCATATGAACATTATAGAGCATTATAGAGCGCCCCCTACGCTTCCTGTAGTGTATTACAGTCAGTCAGAATGAGCGTGTGGATCATATGATCATTATAGAGCATTATAGAGCGCCCCCTACGCTTCCTGTAGTGTATTACAGTCTGTCAGAATGAGTGTGTGGATCATACTAATATGAGAATACTGGTTTTTAGTAAATTCCCCAGCCTGGCTGACGAAGCCCTATTGGTCACACATTAAACTCATTACCTCGAGTGCTGCTGACGGCATCCTTGCCCTCTCCAGACCTGCGATGAGAGATAAAAAAAAAGCAAAACAAAAATAAATGTTAATTTTTCTAATTAGAACAGTACAGGTTTGCAATATGACATTTTTGTCATTCTGGTAAACAATGTTCTGAGTGATTAGTGGAGATAATCGGTACTTGAGTGTAATTAGTCCTGTTTAACTGGATGAAGTGCAGTAAATGTTCACTACAGTTAGGTCTCCTTCTCGTATCCGGGTTATTTTTGAAATCGTAGCCTTTTCTACAGATTTTTTAAAACGTTTTTTGTAAACACACTGCAGGATGGAGGGTTATAAGAAATGAACTATAACCAATGAGAAAATCATGCAGTTTTGAAGATTTTTTTGATGAATTTTACATCACACTAAAATATTATCAATATTGTTGGTAATTATGACCAATTAAACCTTGATTATGGTTGCTGCCTCCAGGTCTCAGACTGGATGGGGAGGAGTCACAGGACTACACATGTTTAAGGGGACAGTGTAGCACCAGCTGCAGGAGCCTGAAAATCCCCCTTACTGAAGTGCACCAGACATCACGTCTGCACATGGAGTGGAGTTCAACACCAGCTTTAGGGGGGTCCCTGGGTGGTCCGGCAGACTAGGGTGGTGTCACCATGATCGTACAGGTTCGGTAACTGGCAGGTTAAATTGGATTGCAATAAAACTGGATAAAATTTATTAGAAAGAAAAAAAAACAAAACAACGACATCGATCGATAAGCCGATCTGCACCAAGAGCCCTTCCAGCTTCAAGTACGGCTCGGCTCGACCCGCCATCCTTTCAGATCCACGGAAGACGAGCGTCCAGACTTTTTACTGTCCTCCGAACAGCAGAGTCCAACGCTCGCTGTCCTCAAACCCAGACTGAAGACCCTCCTCTTCTGAGAGGACTCAGGCGAAGAGAAGAGTGTTATGGTCTCCATACTGACTTGTGTTTAGTAGAGTCTAAGATTAGAGGATTTATAAACTAGCGCTGGGCGTTTCTGAGTAAACAGTGAAGGTCTTCTGAAGGTCGCTCTGGAGAAGAGGGTTACCTCAGGCGGCTGAGGCGAGCAGGTTAATTGGTCGGTGTGAGACTGAACTAAATGTTTACATGTTTGTGATGTTTGGTTGCTGCTTGTTTGTTTGACCAAGTTACTTATTTAATCTCCGGTTCAGCTGCTAGATTTTATTTAGAATTGCTGTTTATGCTAAATATTTAAAAACAAGATTGATAACTGTTTGTAAGTTTGACAGAGTGAAGCTACATTTTTTATTTTGTCTATTTTAACATATTTTATTTGAATGTTATTTGTATCTATGTGTTAATTTGTTATATTTTGTTTTACCAAGGTAGAGCCTTAAGTCTCTTCTATTAATTCAACAATGGTATCAGGTATCGACCGATATGCAGAGTTTATGTATCTGTATCAATATTGGAACTGAAAAATCCGGATGTGTGCATCCCTAATTTAGATTTAACCTTTTTATACCCTATAATTTTATTTATTCAATATTGCTCTTTGGGTGTAACTGGGACCTTGAGATCACAATTTCGTTCCACCCCATGTAGCACATGTGCTGCAAATGACAATAAAGTCTCTTTTATCCTTTATTTTTATTGTCTTTATAGTTAGTTATAGCAAATATATAAAACAACCTCAAGCTAATTTTAAAAGCTGATTGTTAATAAGCGTTTTGGTAATTAAGGGGCGCAGGGGAAGTGTACGGCTGCGTCCTAAGGCCCAAGTCACATGGTTAGTCTTGCTCTGCAGGTCAGCGATCGCCATTTGAATCAAACAAGGAGCAAAAAAAGATACGAGGATTGGAGTTTAAATTGGACAACGCCCGGCCTGGACGGTTTAGCGTTACACCTGCCCTCACTCACCTTACTCACCTCATCAGTGGTCAGGATGGGGGTGTTAGAATCTGCAGGACTGTGTGTTTACCTTCGCCTAAAAACGGGCAGGCTATCAAACGTCACGGCCCAATTAAAATAGTCCTCTAGATCCTTAGATCCTCACCAACCCTGGTCCTGGTCTGCTGTCCAGTGGGTTTTTTGTGTTTCCCAGCTTTAACACAATCGATTAAACTAAGCTAACCTGCTGATGGACTACTCCTTCTAGAGCTTAGGAAGCAGGAACACGTCCAATCTTCATGAGGAGGGTTGAAGACCACTACCCCCCACCCACTACCCCCCATCCCTGATCCTGGACATTTAGTGTCTCCCTGCTTCTCCACACCTCCTCCAACCCGAGAAGCATCTGGTCAGCTGGATCAGCTGAGTTGGGACTAATGGACACTGAAACTGAAATGTGCAGAACAGGAGGTCCTCCCAAAACAGGGTTGGGGTCTCAAGCCTACACCCCTAACTGAACCCAGCAGGTAGTGAACAGGTGTAGGGGGCGTGCTGAAGCAGGGAACCTGTTAGAAAACATCAGCCTGTGCTGGACTGAGACCATCCAGACCATGAAATGATGACCGTGCTGCTGGCCCCTCTTCAGCCCTACAGCTCCCCCTAATAATGCACAAAGCTCGTACCGTCCGGCCGGGCCGCTCTCTCTGCCCGCCTCAGCTGCTTTGCTCCGCCGCGGTGTGGCAGCCTTCCTCCGGCGGCTCTCTTCCACCACCACCTCCTCCTCGTCCTTCTCCTCCTTCCCCTCGCTTTGCCTCCATGCTGGCGGAGGCCTCGCCGACCTGTCCCGCAGCACTCGGCCGGATCCAGCGGCTGCAGCACCGGCGCCGTTCGTGTTGGTGTCCGCCTCTGCCGGGCCGTCCCGGGCCTTCAGCCGACTAGCGCCCCGCCCTCGCAGTGCCTTCTTCGGCGTGTCCAGCTCACTGTGGTCCGGGGATCCCCGCGCGGCCTTGTCCACACCACACTTCTCCTCTTTGTTGTTGTCCAGAGGCTGAACATCGCCGTGTTGCGGCTCCATCGCCTCGTTTTGCCCTCCAAGCACGCTTCTCGTTGCGGCCTAAATATCATACACGAACCCGACCAGGCGCTGAGATCTCGAGGCGTAAAATATGGGAACAGTTTGCTGGGTGAAGGCCGGGATCCAGCGGCCACACATATTGCGCCCACTCCCGCACGGTCTGCGCCCGAACATACATATATATTTAATCCTTAATTGAAAACTTAATTAATCTACCTGATTAGAACTATGAAAAAATCCATTTTTAAAGACCCAGCCACTGTTTGCAGTTCTTAAAGCCACAGCGGCGAGCCGCGAAAGCCCGCTCGTTGCTCGGGCTCGTCTTTGTTGCGTCTCCTTTAAGCCAAAACCTAATGGCGAGAAAAATACCCGAGTCCAGTGGCGGCGACTAGCGGAGAGACGCGGAACTGCCTTTACATTTCCCACCCGTATTGCGGCAGAACCTGCGTCCTAGCCTGACAATAACATTATAAATAACCAAATATTAATAATTATATACTCATTATATATATATATTCTCGTGTCTTTATACTGTAGAAGCTCCAGATCTCATCAGAACAGATAAAGCAGGTGCATAAACATAAATATTGCACATGTAAAAATACTATGTGCAATACCCCCCTCATCACACACATGTGCAGTTAAGAGTCATTTGCAATAATGCTTGTAAATAATATTGTTATTGCATTTTTTTAATTCTTATTTTTATTGTGTATATAGTGTAAATTATTTATCTACATTTTGTAACTGTGTGCCTGCTATCCCTTTCTGCTGTGACACTGAGAATTTCCCCACTGTGGGACTAATAAAGGATTATCTTATCTTATCTTAAACAAGAGCTTCTCATTCTGAAGAGAGAAAGTAGTGAGATCTTGTTGGTGAGCTAGTCTGAAGAACAGAGCTCGGTTCCTCCAGGGTTCTCCTGGACGCCCCCCAGTCCAGCCAGCACAGCATGGAGGATGTGTTCACCTCCATCAGCAGCAGCAGCAGCAGCTCACCTGATTTACCATCATTAAGCCCTGATTTACCACCAAACCAGGTGTAATAATAATAATAATAATAATAATAATAATCATTTTCAAAAGTCATACTCATAATCGTTAAAACACTATAAATAAAGGATAAAAAAGTGGACAAACTACGACTAAAGCATTTTTTCTTTTAAACTGTCAGCAGAAGATGCCCTTCGTCCAGCTTTATTATGAAATACCACTTTCTAAAAACGTTTCTCAGGTTTAACTGTATTAATATCCAGCATCTGATGATCTTAATGAATATAATCACATATAAAAGCAGGAATTCCAGCTTTCAGAGATATAAAGACTAATAGGAGGCGTTTAAAATTAATTTTAGTGGGATCTGCCAACCAGGATGACTTACATGCCGCGTCAGGCCTTAGGATTGGCTAGTGGTTTAAACTACTGGCCAATCTCAGTGCAGGAAGGCGGGACCTGTATGAAAACAGGTGGGAAACAGAACAGGCGCTGTGTGGCCCGGCTGGTTCACTGATGCTCAAAAGCTCGGCCTGGAGCATTAACGTCTGAGGTCGATCACTATGATATATACATCAGAGAACCCGAACAGGAAACGGTCATTACACATCTGTGACCATTAAAACACGTGGATTTTACGTTTTAACGCAGAAAATCTTTTAATGATTTTAGTAAAGTTTTCGAAAGAAGCAGTTTGGGCTCATTACTGAGATAAAAACACAAACTGTATAAATTAAATTAGTAGATTACAGTTTAAACGTGTAGATTAACTTCTCATATCAATGTGTCTCACAACTTACACAATGTTTATTTATGTACACACTGTAATTTTCTGTTTATTACGTTTTGTTTTTGTAATAAAATATAATAAATGCAAGAATTTTAGAATAATGTACATCTATTTTCATCACTGACTCACATTTCATCATATCTAGATTTATATATCTTCCTAGTGTTATATTAATTATTAGAAACACATGAAGACACATATTATAGTAAAATTAAACGTTTAAACATTAAAACTTTTTCAACCAAATTTGTTACACACTACAGTAATACCAAACATTTGATTGGTACGTTTATATTTCTTGAATATACAGTCATTTTGACACAAATTTTGACACAAATCTTTAATGTGAGTATGGAGAAGGAAAGGAAGTGTTCATAATCCGAAGCAGAGCACGTCATCTGTCACACATGGCGGAGGCACTGTTATGCCAGGCGTGTGAATGGAGCTGGGTCACTGGTGTTTATTGACGATGTTCTGCTGATTGAGGTAGCAGGTTTTTAAGAGCTCTATGTTCTGCTCAGATTTAATAAATGCTGCGAAACTGATTGGACGGTGCTTCACAGTACAGATGGATGATGACCCACAGCATTCTGTAAAAGAAACCCAAGAGATTCTTAAGTGCAATGTTCTGAAATAGCAGAGTCAGCCGCTTGACCTCAACCCAACTGAGCAGCTTTTCACTTACAGCAGGTCCAGCAGCATCTCAAGGTAGGAAACTCAGTGATTGGTGATGTCCATGGGTTCCAGGCCTGGTCAGTGGGATTTAACCCACTTAAATGGAGTGGAGTGAATCTGCCTACACTATATGGACAAAAGTATTGGGACACCTACACATTCCACCTACAGGAGCCTTATTGCCGTCCCGTTCTAAACCCATAGGCTGTATTAATACAGAGCTCTACCAGCTCCGAGCTCTGCAGTTACTGAGTCAGTTGGAGGTTTTTCTGCTTTCTGCTCTGAGCTCTGCACTCGGCCCTGACCCCGCTCTGTAACTTTACGTGGTCTGACAGACACTTGGTGGACACTGAGCTGCTCTCTGTGAGCTGTTCCTCCTAAACTCTTCCACTGTTCAATAATAACACCACTCACAGCTGATGGAGGAAGATCTAGGAGGGAGGAGATTTCACCAGCTGACTGTGTGTTGTGTATCCTTCTGTATGTTCAGGATCCAGCTGTTCCTCAGCTTCAGTGCAACAATAGCCCCACAGTGACGACCTGTTATTGTACTCAGCTTCCTCTACAACATCCACAGGATTCAGGCCTTTCTCTCCAGGGAGACCATCCAGGTGCTTGTTCAGTCCCTTGCCATCCCAAGCCTTGATGACGGCTGCAGCTCCATCTTGCCTGGTCTTCCTCTGTGTGCCATCATACACATATTATATATATTGTCTCACATCAACCAGCCATAACATTAAAACCACCTGTCTGCTATTATGTAGGCTCCTCTCATGTGTGAGGAGCGTGTGATGATTTAGGCCTACAGTTAGCAGTATGTTAATTGGTGGGATATACACCAATCACTGGTACCACCCACCTAATATCGAGTAGGTTCCCTTGTGCCATCAAAGCCACTCTTGACCTGCCAAGGCATGGACTCCACCAGACCCTTGAAGAAGAGCTGTGGTACTTCAGGTCCTGTACGTTGTGAGGTGCGGCCTCCATGAGAATCAGTGATCCCTGGGAGCCCAGGACCCTGTCGTTGGTTCATGATTGGTAGGGTCTGACCCCTGCATACCAGGCACCCCCACAGGACCTGCCTGATGTTTTGGACCCAGTCATTGTCTAGAACGTCACAGTTTGGTTCTCAGATTCTTACGCTTGTCCATTTTTCCTGCGTCCTCCTTAACTGAATGTTGACCCGCCATCCTTCAGGATTCATGGTAGACATGCATCAAGACCTGGCACCCAAGTGGTGGAGCAAACGTCCACTGGCGGTCCCTCACGGTCCCAAGACTCATCTTTTTATATAGGCAGAGTGTTGCACTTATGATGTGTGTATCTTTCGTTTCTGGCAGCTTCATGATGAATTTATGGGTAGTTTTTAGATTTATTTGGTTTTATTAATTTCCATAATGGACATCAAAGCACTTCTGTAAGTCGAGCGTCTGCTAAATGCCGGAAACTGACCTCATCTGTCTGCAGTCCAGAACCAGAGTCCTGAGCCCTGACCATCACTCTGCACTCTTAGGGTTTCTGTTAGGTTCACCAAAAAGGCCTGTCTTCTAATAAATAGCTCAAAATCTAAGTTATAACAAGACAAGACCACTATATGTCTTGGAATTTGGCTCCCATCAGTGGCAGCTTGCTGTGGGTATCGAACCCACAACCCTGAACCCTGTCATCAACAGCCCGGAGCTCTAACAACGCGTGTCCACCTAAAAGCTGTTATAGCTCATTGAATATCTTGCTTTCTGTGACCCTATGATTAAATAAAGGTTGACTGGATGAGTGATTAATACACTCTTATAATATTCTCAGTAATTATAGAACACCCGCAGCAGAGTAGGAATGATATAAAACACACACAGCACTTCGCTCGTTTGCTCATTTTTAATCATACCACAATCAAGTAGAATCGACAACGTTCTTCCAACAACAGATTTAAAACCCGACCCCAAAACATGCTTAAAAAAACCCAGACTGAACCCCATCCCCCAAAACAACCCCACACTTAAAAGAGCACAAGTCATAATCAAACAAGGACGCCCATGGCACTGGGAGGACCTGAACACTTGAAGGGAAACACAGAAGTGGTCCGAGTTTAGAGATGGGCCGGTTCCTGGAATTATACAGCCTGGTTTAAAACTCAGTAATGACACGGTTTGCAATTTTAACCATTCCCTGCACTGTGTAGCGTTAGCTTAGCATTAGTGTCCCTTTAAAAAGTGATGGGGGACTACACAGCTGTACGCCAGAAAGACAACCCTGCCAGAAACCAAGGGAGGAGCTATGGAGGTATAAGTAGCCCTAAGTTCTTTGTAGTAAACAGCTCTTGAGCAACAGGATGTTAGCGTTACTGCTAACGAGTGCTGAGTGGTTGGTGATCTGATGGGTCAAGTAGTTAAGCTGCTGAGGAGCTTTATACAGCTGATCATTTACAGGCTCTATAGGCACTATAGGAATCAATGCACTTTTAAGTCTTTCTGGAGCGCCCCCTAGTGTTCAATCAAGTCTTAATCCAGGTCCACTTGCCCTGTGCAGCAAAAAAAAAAAGTCACCAGGTATTCTCTCTGCAAGTGTGTGCACAGAGCAATGACCCCTATTCCCATACGGTACACGTACCGCTACACCCCCTGACCCGTACCGTCACTACAAATTGTCTGGAGGACATATTTTAATAGCACCACAGGAATCCAGTGACATCAGCAAATATTCATCCCATCCCTGATATAAGAGCATTATTAAAAACACACCATGCAGCGAAGTAAACGACACTGTAACTGGCTGAACAGGTGACTGGATGAAGGCACTCTGTGTCTGCGAAGAGGAGGAACAAGCAGGCTTGAACTGTTTACGATTCATGGACTAGCTCCTCTTTATCCTGAGTTTGAAACTGGATGATTAAAACCCACTGACACACTTAAATAACGACCGGCTGTTTCTTCAGGTACTGCTGAACTACCACAGGCCCCAAGATCCTCTAAAAAAACGGCTCGCGTAAGAAAGACACAGAGAAGTGTAGTGTTCTACAGCCTGGCGAACTGAACTGCCCTAAAGCTGCGATCTATTAGTGTGGGGCAGCACTGACACGTGCGTGTACAAATGCATGGTTGAGTCTTTAAGGCAGTATTATGTGCACGTTACGCCCAAAACAAACACACCCATGATTAATTAAGAGACTCAGTACATGACTTTTGCTGGGCAGTGTAACTCACTTTTGACTCCACTAGTGTAAATACAGATCACGCTTTCAGAGCCCCCTCATGGACAGACAGCTGTACACGTGCATTTCTGGACGAGCTGAGAGCTGCAGAAGCTTGATCTGAAGGTGGAGCAGCATGTGGGCTGAGGCGGTAGAGTAATACTACAGGATTTTACACTAATATGACTCTATGGGTTCTGCAGCGTTACACAGCAGCAGTTCTGAAGAGAGGTTCTCCTCCT
Organism: Salminus brasiliensis; assembly: GCF_030463535.1. Lineage (NCBI taxonomy): Eukaryota > Metazoa > Chordata > Actinopteri > Characiformes > Bryconidae > Salminus > Salminus brasiliensis. The sequence goes on from NC_132881.1 coordinate 48,463,471, forward strand.
GCAGCTCCACTAAAAGTGTACCATCAACATCATCCTGAAGCTGCTTTTTAAAAAATTGCTGTAATTGAGTTGACAGCAGTGATTAGTGATCAGTATAGTTTAAAATCCCTGACTGACTGAAGCCCCGCCCCACTCTCTCTACTATTGGCTGATGCACGGGTGCTTTCTGAGTTTACAGCAGCAGATTACTGCATTATCCACTGCAATGTACCACGATTAACATGTGCATGTGGGTAAAACAAAATAATACAAAATCTGAAGGTGACTAATCTGCCACACAATCTTTCTTAAGATTGATTATAATCAACTTTTATAATATTCAACAAAGCCTGGGCTCCTTTCTTGGCCGATTTAAAAACCGTGGGCCATTTTTATATAAAGAAAATAATAATAATAAAATAAAATAAAAAAGGTAGTGTTTATTATTCATATTCCACTACGGTGTAAAAATCGCCCCCAGTCCCAGATTATTAAAAGTTATAAAAGGTGCAAAACCTTGGATTGGAAAGATGATTTAACATAAGAGTTAACATGAACACCAGTCAAATAAAATGACCCCTTTTCCAAATCATCTAAAAACAGATCAACTGAAATTAACATTATTCCCCACAAAATATTCTTAAAAATAATAATAAAAAAAGAATCAGGTGCTCTGAACTAGAGTTGGAGGCACTGAGTAACGTGGGGATGAATTCACACATCCTCGTATTGGCTCAAAGTTCTCAAGCATCTGAAATCACAGGTCCCTCCAGCCCAGATTAATGCTAACCATCAATGTTTAAAAATAAGGTTTATCATGATTTAAAAGTCAAAACACTGATCCCAGATTAGTGACCTCGGCTCTAAAACTCCAGTACTGCAGCTACTGTAAAGAGATCAGTGATCATCTCTGCTCTCGGCCCAAACCTGTTAAACCAGACAGTGCTGAAATTTTACCACCTTTGTTCATGATTAAAAAGCGAAACCAGCTGAAAATGTCAGCTCGAGTGTGTGTGTGTGTGTGTGTGTGTGTGTGTGTGTGTGTGTGTGTGAGAGAGTGTGTGTGAGAGAGTGTGTGTGTGTGTGTGTGTGCCCCTGTCCAACTCGTTTCAAACCCTAGTGAGGTGATCTGGCAGTCTGAAAGGCAGAAGTGAAAAACAGCACGATTCTGTAAATCAGACACAGACAGACAGAAGTTTGGAATCACGTCTCCAAAGAAACTGTTGAGCGTTTCAACCACTTCTAAATGATTACGAACACTAATATTAACAATACTAAACTGAGTATGACAAGATGATGATAATAACAAGATAATAATAATAATAATAATAATAATAAACTGGCCTAAAACTGAAGGACGTTTGTATTTTGTCACACAAAAGCCTTAAGCTTTACAGGAAAAGGGAAAACCCTTCTTAGCTTTCAATGGAAGTCAGTGTAAAAAGACCTTATTCCAGGTTATTTTGGAGCATTTCTATTGGTCAATTCATCATGGAATTCCAATACAGTATAAAAAACAACTGCAGATTCACGTTCTGGAGAAAAGTGAAAAACGACGACACTTAACACACCTTGGATGAATATGTCTTATACAGCATAATTTCATTAATTATTTAGAATTTACAATCTAAACCCGGATGATCTATTGCTTAGTTAAAATCAGCCATAAAACCAGAATAAAGTGATAAAAATTCACTTTTATCTGTGATTTGATCAATTTTCTAGAATGATCTTAGATGGATTTGTGCTCCTGGCCCTAAAAGACACCTGCTAGTTATTGTATGGTAAATGATAAATTATACACTGCATTGATCTATTTATAGCCATTTCCTGTCTAGTCATCAGCCCTGAGACTTGATCTCCTACAAAATATAATGACATATCCATTTATTAGAACTTCTGTATAACTTCTGTAATCTGTATATTTAGAAGCATCTACAGTGCTTCTGCTTTTCATTCTGTTAGTCATCCATCTTACAGTACGGTCATATGCAAAGGTTTGATCACCCCGGGCTGAACGACATGTATGTAAATAAGTCACAGCCTCTACAGAGACATTTCTGCACATTTTACTACAGGATTACGGTTTATTTGCTTTTTTTAACATACTGGAAAATGATGAAATAGTAAATGAGGCATGTACAAAGATAACGGCACATGACATAGGTTTAAGTTTTTCAGTAGATTCATAGAAATTGTGTCTAAAATGTGAACAGAAGTTTACTGCGGAGGATTTTTCCACTTATTTCCACTAAAAACACAAGTTTTAAACACGTGACCAGGGGAGCTCAACCCTCAACCAAATCGGTTCTATGAAAACAGTGATTCCAAACTTTTGAACAGTCGTGTAAAGGGATTTAAACACATACACACACCATGGCTTTGACCAAATCTCCACATATACAGCATTCTGATGTGTGTGTGTGTGCGTGTGTGTGTGTGTGTGTGTGTGTGTGTGTGTGTGTGTGTGTGTGTGAGAGTGTGTGTGTGTGTGTGTGTGTGTGTGTGTGTGAGTGTGAGTGTGTGCCACAGCGACAGGCTAAACGTACAGTCCTTTCTTGGGTCTGAAGTAGAGTTTCTTGGTCAGCATGGAGGCGAAGCAGGGCACCTGTTTCTTGCCGATGGCGGAGCGGTCAGTGCAGTTCCCCACGCTGCGGTACGACACCTTGCGGTTTACTAGCGTCAGCAGCTCTGTGAACTCCAGCTTTGAGCCGTGATGGTGCAGAGCATCACACAGATCCTGGATGTACCAGGAGCCGTTCACCGTCTCCCTGTGGGAGTAGAACCCTGCTCGGGGAGAACCACAGAGAAATACGACATATCACTGCATATTAACCCCAAAAGACTTCTTATACATTAGATTTAACATTATACAATACATTACAACTATTAATAATTACTAATACCATTACAACACACACACACACACACCAACTGAAATCTGCACTAATGTTAGGTTTGAACCTGTAGAAAAACCTAATCTGCTGTAAAACACAACACTGGTTGGCGGAATAAATAATAATAATAATAATAATCTTAATTATTATTAATAATAAAGCAAATGATTAAATGAACATATATTACACTGCACTTTGTTGCCATTGTATTAAAGCAGAAAGTCACTCAGGATGGTGGCTTACATTAGCATTCATTATATTCCATTAATAAGGATGTATATTGTATTTTACTTTTATTCTATTCACATAATATTCAATTTTCATCACCTTGAAGCTGCCATATTTTCTTTATAATGTGAATCTGGAGGTAGTTTTTACATGGTTTCTAAACTTAATGAAAAATGTACCAATAGAAAAGCTCCAAAATCATGTACTTTACACTGACTTTAACTGAACGTTAAGATGATTTTTTATTCTCCTGTAAAGCTGCTGTTCTGGAGATTTTTGCATGTTTGTACACAGAAAATGTAGCTGTTTAATGATATAATCCACCTACAGCCTACCTTTTTAATATATATATATATATATATTAAATAACAAGTTGGATGGAGTTCAACAAGGAGTTCTTCATTTTGCCTGAATATAAACAAAACTTTACAGGAAAATGACAGTATGACTGAACAGGCCTAGTGTCTCTAAGCAGTGGTGGCTTGTAGGAACAGTGGTGGCTCAGCGGTGGTTAGAGCTCAGAGCTATTAATGACAGCGTTGTGGGTTTGATTCCCAGGCTCAGCAAGCTGCCACTGTTGGGCATTTATGCAAGGCCCTTTACCCTCTCTGCTTCCGGGTGCTGGAGTTGACTGCTCACCGCTCTGGGGGTGTGTGTGATCATTGCCCCTAGTTCACTAGAGTGTGTGTGTGTGTGTGTGTGTGTGTGTGTGTGTTCACTACCACAGATGGGTCAAAAGCGGAGGACACATTTCGCTGTACGTAGTAGATACCTGCACCTTTACTGATTTCTTTACAGTCTGTAAACAAAAGAGTGAGGGGACACTGTAACATCATCTGATGTCTCGCAGTAGCACGGTGTCTCATGGTAGCGCACCAGTTCATCTATTCCTGTGCCAGGTTTTGAACATTGAGAAAACAGAACTCTCAAACCAATTAAACTGGTCTCAAACCCACAACCTGCTGGGTCCAGAGTTCACAGTAGAACCCATGGTGTGCAGAATCCAGACTACTGAAGCCAGTTGTACTCTTCTGATCCCTCAGGCTATAAACTCAGCGTGGCTCATTAAAGATTTAACTGGATCAGCCTGTCTGGGTGTGCCCCAAATTCAACGTAAGCCTTCAACGTAAACATTCAGAAAATGCAAACAGGAAGTTCGTAGAAAAGACATATGAAGGCCTACTCGGACCAGGCTAGTTTTTCAGGGGGACGTCTGCTTAAAAAAAAAAAAAAAAAAAAAAAATAATTGAAAATAAATAAATACAAAAAAAGGTGGCAAGTTAAAACTTTGCTACATTACTACAGTAGAAATGTTGGTTCTCTAAACTTTACTGCAGTAATTCTTTATTTTTCAGACTTTTTACTTCTACTTCTCACATTTTCACCCAATTATCTGAACTTTCTCCTCCTTACATTTTAAAATCAGCCTCGTTCCTCCTATTTCATTTCCCTTTGTTTTCATTCCGGCTCGTCATCAATAAAAACCCTCTCCAGATAAATCTCTCCATCCGGAAAGTGTGAGTCTGATCCTGATTGGATGAGAAGTATAAACAGACACCATTCTGACTCCCTATTGGTTTATAAGAGATCCATCACACCTGCACACGTCCCGTCACTCTCCAGCAGCTCACAGCAGACGTCTGTAGTCTAGTATGAAGACTGTGTCCGTGGCAGAGACTCAAGAGAGCTGCAGTGAAACGTCCCGACTGAGCCCCACATTTACATTCCAATAAAGCTTATTGATCACACGCCTCTGAAGTCTGACTTTCTGCAGCTTTACAGAACTTCTAGACCACGACTCCTCATATTTTCCTCCATGAAGCTCATGTTAATGCTCAGTAGAGCACAGAGACGCTCCTTTAATAGAGCTGATATTACTGAAATGCTTCATTTTCAATGGGCAGATCTGCAGCTGAAACAGGAGTCTTTTAAACAAGTCTTTTAAACCCTAGTATCTCCACTTCTACTTGAATAATGAATTTCAACATACTTTTGTGTGCACTTACATACATACTTTTTACACCCTTGGAAAAAACACAGAGATGGAAATTCAGACGGGACTAAAATTCGTACCCCAGGATCCCATGGAAATACAATCCCAGTCAGATAGGGCATTAAGGACACACCATTTGGTGTGTGAGCATTATATGATCCTAACTGGGTCTTTTTTAAGAGGATATGAAATGCAGGTTTACATGAAAGTGCACTGGTGTTGACACCTGACGTTACGTGATTTTTATTTTTTATTTATATATATATATATATGTGAACTCGGCCCATTCTATCAGCTCCACTGACCGTATAGCAGCACTCAGAAGTCAGTTCTCCCATGGGACCCCACAGGACTGACCACCACAAAGCAGACTGTAGTATTTGGGTGGTGGGTCACTCTCAGCACTGCAGTGACACTGATTAACATGGTGGTGGTGGTGTGTTATTGTGTGCAGCTCCGGTACGAGTGAATCAGACACAGCATGCTGCTGGAGTGTTTAAGTGTTCTGAGGGCAGCGTCCTGTGGGGTCCTGACCATTGAAGAACAAACAGGCTGAAAGGAGGAGGCTGATAACTGCAGAGTCTGCAGACTAACAGATGCAGACAGTCTGGACTTAAAGAGCTACACAGTGCTGCTGTATGGTCAGTGGAGCTGAGTTCATTCTAAACCAGGGGTGGTCATAATGTTCTGATATGTGTGTGTGTGTGTGTGTGTTTGTGCCATGCTTATTTACTGTTAGATGATCGACCACAGCTGGTAGTATTACAGAGTTTGCTCCCTTGCTTTTTATATAGAAGTCCTTAAATGTAAATGAAACCTAATCGCTACATAAAGGAACCGGGGAAGCTCGAGGTTCTTCTGTGGCTCTTTCAGGGCGCTGCCTTTAGGCCTGGAGTGGGACCTGTTCCTTGTGAATTTGACAGACTGTGTTTTCTACTCACCCTCAGCCACAGAATAGCACATGATGAAGTCAGCACCCGCCGGCAGTGTGTACACCACCCCAGCGTCCACCACCACCTGATTGATCATCTCACTGTCCACCACATCCATGGGAGTGACCGGGTCATCATGTTTGTCCCCACGACACGCCTGCCATTTACAAACTTCAGTTTACAGACAATTCAAAACTGATTTAACTTCATACATACACACATATATATATATATATATATATATATATATATATATATATATATATATATATACACACACACACACACACACATACACACATGTGTGTATATATATATATATATATATATATATATATATATATATATATATATATATATATGTGTGTGTGTGTATATATGTGTATATATCTCCTAGCAGGGCTGTCTGGCAAGCTTCCTACAAGAAAATCTACGTGACAGCATGTCCTGGCAGCTCACTGTTGAGACAAGCTGGGGCTGAGACGCTGACATGGAAGGGGGTGGGACGGTCGGCTAGCAGTCTGCTTCAGAAAAGGTTTAAAGTATGGAGGCATTTCTGAAGGAGAACCCTAACAGACGTAAATGTGAGCTCTATCTGTAAGAATTCTCTCACCATTCAACAACTTTTCTCCAATGATCCGGGCAGATTTACAGCAGTAGTTTATTTACAGGCTATTTCAGAATACATGTTCTGTAGATCTCCCCTGGGGCGTTCATATAATGGGAAAGTATGATCGTATGATTTCTACAGGCCAGGCCGATCTTTCGTTTTTTAGCTATTAGCTGTTTGTTGTGCAGAAAAAAAAAGAGAAAAAAAATTGCTCCCAAATAGTCAAATCCTCGGCCAAATTTGATTCGACACAATTCAGAGTCATGTGCAGTCCTATATATTATATTACGATATTTAATGACAATATAATGATACTATACTGAAGTGCAAAATGCATGAGTAGCAGCAGATTCTTAAACACTGCTATTCAGATACACCCCTGTATGGAGTACAGTGATTTCTATTCAAAATCTAATTAAACGGCACTAATTACACTGTCAGTAATGAAATGTGCAGTTGGTCAGTGTTCTTTAAGCATTGACAATGTCCTCGAAACACTCGGTATTACGATAACAAAATTTAAACACAATTTCGATAAGATCTTGATAAAAAAAAATGTAAAAGCTACATTTAGACACCAAACATGTCTTGGTTGATCAACTATATTTGTGATAAGAGGGGGCAAAGGTGTCAACTCTATTATTCATTAGCTGAACTGTCACTTAATTGCATAGAAATGGTTTAATCAAAATTAGCAACGTCCAAACATACAGCCTAAAGAACAGTGCTGAGTAAGGCAATGATTTTATCATATGCTTCCTATGCAGATCATGGATATCATCAGTGACCTGGTGACCGGATCAGCCAATCATAACTGATTCTGCTGGATGATGATCACCATCCCACCTCTCATCATCCCCAACTTCCCAACTCATCCCATTCAAAAGTACTGGATGGAGCTGCACCACCATGCATCATTCCAGAGAACACAGTTCTTCCACTGCTCCACAGCTCAATGCTGGGGGGCTTTATACCCCTCTAGCCCACGCCTGGCATAATTAGGCAGCATGGTGCCAATAGGTTCATCTAGTACTATTGGCAATACTTCTCTACTAGGTCTAGACAAGCTATCTGTGTTTGTGCATTTGCACATCTGTGTCAACAATGGGTACAACTTTAATTAGCTGAATGCATTCTTTACAATGGGGCGTCCACAAACCTTTGGACATTGTAGTGCAAGTTACCAGAATATCAGAGGCTCACCTGCAGGATGAATATTTTGGGCTTTCCTACGAGACTTGGACACTTGTCTCCTCTGAAAAGTGATGTGATTTCCTGGATGTCGATCTTGTCATCGTAGGCATACACGTGGCCGTTTTCACCGTGGCTCAAGAAAATACAGACGAAACAGTCCGCATCCACGTGATTACTGCTTGAAGCTGTGGACAAAGGTTGAAATCAGTGGGAAACCAAAAGTGAGGGCAGTAAGCAGGGCAAAACGAGGGGTACGAATATTGTATCACAATATTCCAAAATACTGGAACGTCCAGAGACGTTCTTAAGAATGCTACTCAAATACTCTACCATACTTTTCTCAGTAATTCTGACTGAAAATGTGCTGCACTTTATCCAATTACACAGCACTAATTACTCTCTTTGTAATGAAATGTGCAGTTGGTCGGTGTTCTTTAACACACAACCATTACAAATGATCTGTTAATCATTTAACACATTCTGTGGTGTCCCACAGGGCTCTGTTTTAGGGTTTATGAAGTTGTGATGTAGTTATGAGAGTGAAGAACTGAAGTGAGGGCCTATGCACAGGGTTTAAGGGGTTATGCACTGACGATATCCACAATATACTCAGAAAAGTACACTGTGAGTCACAATGACCCAATTTAGACAAGACCACCATATTCACCACTGGTGTTGGACACCAGCTTGGCTTCCGCCTTTATCCCATCCGTGCAGTGAACACACACACACACACACACACCAGTAATCAAACACACACAGTGGATAGTGAGCACACGTGTCCGGAGCGGAGGGCAGCTGCCCTAGGGTGAAGGGCCATTGCTCAAGGGCCCAACAGTGGCAGCTTGTTTATCACAGTACAATGAAACAGTGTCATTTTGCCCAGCCCTCCCACAACACCTGCTCACCTTCAGTGATTATCTTCAGAATGTCATCCCGCTTCAGATCACTGTAAGCTTTCACGTCAAACCCCAACTCTTCAAACCTGAAATAAGAAATCAATCAGTATTTTTAAGAGCAGTGGCCTCCAACCGTCATCCTGGAGAGCTACCTACCTATATATATATATATATATATATATATGTATATTTTATTATTTATTTATTTTTCCCTTTTCCCTATAGTAGAGGTTAGTTTAGGCTTCTTACTCTGAGGACAATGATTCTATATAAAATATACATATAAAATATTAAAACGCACCAAATTCTTAATTTCTTTTGTATTTTAGATTTTTACTTAAGGTCCAACTTCAACGCATGTGCAGCTGTATGTTCCAAATTCAGTCCCAACTCATTTCTACATGACCTCCCTTAATTCCCTTAAAGCACTTGGCAGATTACTTAGTAATCATAACATTTGATTCTAGAAGCTTCATAAAAGTTCAGATACAATATAAAACAACTACACTATTTGGACAAAAGTATTGGGACAGCTTTGGCTCATTCACTGCTTCTTCTGAAATCAAGGGTATTAAAGAGCTGATCCTGCTTTTGTTGGAGTAACTGTCTCTACTGTCCAGAGAAGAAGACTTTCCACTAGATTTTGGAGGAGGAGCATTGCTGTGAGGATTTGATTGCATTAAGCGACAAAAGCAGCATTTGTGAGATCATGATGTTGGACAATCACCACTCCATTTCATCCCAAAAGTACTGGATGGAGCTCCACCACCATCATTCCAGAGAACACAGCTCTTCCACTGCTCCACAGCTCCTCAATGCTGGGGGGCTTTATACCCCTTTAGCCCACGCCTGGCATTATTAGGCAGCATGGAGCCAATAGGGTCATGATGTTGATCTGCTCCAGAGAGTCCTATTCTATTGGCAGTACTTCTTCTCTACAGGGACTAGACAAGCTGTGTGTGTGTGTGCATTTGCACATCTGTGTCAGCAATGAGTGCAACTTAAAGTAGCTGAATGCGTTCATTAGAAGGGGTGTCTAGAAACATTGGGACATAGAGAGTACCTCTGAACGAGGTTGCGTTTGTCTGCATCGGTTCCAGAACGGCTGTTCAGCATCAGCTGCCAATAGAAGCGCTCCTGGTTGAAGATGAGTGCGCGGCCTCGCTTCTTGTGGTCCATCTTGTACTCCTCAGCAGGATCAAAGTTGATAGCACTGCCACAGGTTCAATCAACTCAAATTAATTAGTCAGATCTTAGTCAGTCAGACTAACTGTTCACACACAGAGCAAAGCGTGGCCGTACCTTCTGTACAAAGCGTCTGTCTCTGTGAGGTTCTGCGTCTGGCCTGAAACACAAACGCCATTTGTTTAACAAATATATCGAATGCAAATGTGCTACAAGACTCCTCTCTGCCCGGGCCTTATCTCTTTAAAGCTCGGGAATCAGAAGAAGCACTCTCAGCAGATATCAGCACTTCACCAAACAGCTGACTGGAGGTCACTTGCAGCTGTAACGGGACTATAAGAGCACTGAAGACTATTGTTGCACAGAAACCACTAATTCTATGCACACACACGGCGAGGTCAAGCGGCTATTGTCTTCCTGACACTTGGACGTATTGGGTTTCAGTGGCTGATAAGCAAGACAGCAGATGTTTTTTTTTATCGGAATCCTAATGTTTCAGCTTTCCAATGTTTTGCTTGTGTGTCAAATATATAAATATATGTTTTCTACATTCAAAGTGGACTACATCTCACCTACTATCTTCTCATAAACGGAAAAACAACACTATTACCACATGTACAGGTGTCACATATTCATTATTATTATTATTATTATTATTATTATTGTTATTGTTATTATTAATTGCTGCTGTGACACTGAATTCCTCCACTGTGCGACTAATAAAGGATCATCTCACCTTATCTTATAATAATAACAATAATAATAATAATAATAATAATAATAATAATAATTAGTAGCAGCAGTGCATTGATGTCATGATTAATGGACCAACAGAAATGCTCCAAAATTATTCATTTACATTTACAGTATTTAGCTGACGCTCTTATCCAGAGCAACTTACAAGGTTACTCATGTTATATAAGAGGGCCAGTGTAGTGTTAGGAGTCTCGCCCAGGGACTCTTATTGGTGTAGCGCAGTACAGTCACCCAGACCGGGAATCGAACCCCAGTCTCCCACATGGTGTGGTTGACTGTGTGGTTGTGGTTGTGGTCTGTTGCACCAAAAATATTTTAGTTTTTCCTCCTTCAGTAAAGTTGCCTATTTTGTAGATATAAGTTTTTTTTACAGACCTTATATAACCATATATATATTTATCATTTGTATATAATAGTGTTTATTTAACTACTATATAATTATTATAGTCTATTATATACAAATGATAAATGTATTAAACTAAACATTCCTACAGTATAATATACTAATTAAAAAGCCTCTATCAGATACTTATATGATTCTTAATTAATATATAATTAGTGATTTGTGTGTGAAATATTGATACATTAAACCATTTCATTACAATCTATTTTTTCAGCATTTCATGGAAACTGTCCATATTTAATAAACCACAACTGATTCTCTTTTGTCTACAGCACTAAATCAGAGGTCAGGAATATTAAAAATATTATACCAATGTATTGAATAACCATGCATGCTGCTGACGCTCTTATCCAGAGTGACTTACAAGGTTACTCATGTTATATAAGAGGGCCAGTGTAGTGTTAGGAGTCTCGCCCAGGGACTCTTATTGGTATAGCGCAGCACAGTCACCCATATATCGAACCCCATATATATATATATATATATATATATATATATATATATATATATATATATATATATATATGTGTGTGTGTATATATATATGTGTGTGTGTGTGTATGTGTATATATATATATATATATATATATATATATATATATATATATGTGTGTGTGTATATATATATGTGTGTGTGTGTATGTATATATATATATATATATATATATATATATATATATATATATATATATATATATACACACAAGTTATTCTTTTGAAAGAAGAAGAAAATTAATTGCAGGAGCATTTTATGAGTGTAATTATTTAAAGTAAATGGTCAATAAAGTTCATGCAGGTCCTGATAAAAGGAGACGCACCTGAGGTGATGGTCCAAGTGGAGTCACTGTCCCTCTCAACACCTCCTGAAAAACAACCAACACCGAGTACAGCAGCCTCATTTACCTGCTGGGACAGACTCTCAGAACCTCCCTAAACATGTCTAACATCAAACATGTCTAACATCAAACATGTCTAACTTCAAACATGTCTAACTTCAAACATGTCTAACTTCAAACATGTCTAACATCAAACATGTCTAACTTCAAACATGTCTAACTTCAAACATGTCTAACTTCAAACATGTCTAACATCAAACATGTCTAACTTCAAACATGTCTAACATCAAACATGTCTAACATCAAACATGTCTAACCTCTCTTTGTAACTTTATTTACTCTGGATTTTAGCTGGTTTTATTTTTACTGACTAAAACAGCCCGCAGGTGTGATCTTACAGAGCCGCGGAGTGACCGAGGGCAGGCATGACCCCTCCAGAGCTGCCACAGGGAAACACGGCCACACAAGACCACACCTCACCTGTACCTCACCAGTCCCTCACCAGTCCCTCACCAGTCCCTCACCTCACAGAGTTAACTGAGCTGCAGGCTGGGCTGAACGCCGTGCAGCAGTGTTACCTGAGGCGGCTGTCTTCTCCGGGCTGGTCATCGTGGTCGATGTCTGATGAGGGAACCCCACAGTAACACTACCAGCCGAAAAACACTCTCTGAACCCAACCGACTGTCCGCGCTCTGATTGGTTAGAGACGGACCCTGCTGAGCTCTCATTGGACGACACACATGCCAATCAAGACACGTAGAAACTTCCGCATTTTCGCACCACAGGACATAGGGGCAAGCCCCGCCTATGCTGCGCGGTGATTGGCTAGATGAGGACAGCGCAGATTTTACCTTTAAAATACCTTAAAACTATTTTATATTTTATCTAACTAATAAAAAAAAGTTGTATTTGTGCTGGATGTGTTATATAAAATATATTAATTAAATATATAAAAGATATATACAATGTATATTTTGTTTACTATGTTCATTAATTGTAATATAAAGCATTTTCTTGAAATAAATAAAATAAATAAGTAAATAAAATAAACAAACAAACAAATAAATAGAAATAAATGAAAATAAATACAAATTGAATATTACTTTTGTTTTTATTTTTTTAGTTTAGTTCGTAACTATCCTCTAATTCTCCTTCCCAGGCATTTCGACTGGAAAGTGTAGAAGGAGCAGTTTATTGCTCACTGTTCAGACAGGCTTCCTTCTTCCTCTGAAAACTGGGTGTTCTGAGTCATATCCTAACCAGACTCACTCCAAATCTCTCTCTGACAGTGCATTAGTTAATCATACACAGAGGTGTACAAAGTAATGCCCACCATGTAAAACATTCACACTCACTGGCCATTTTATCAGAAACACCTGCCATATAGGTTTACAGACTGTAAATCAGCTGCAGTTACTGCAGTGTAAAGCGACCACTGCTGGATCCCTGCACTGAAGAGCCCTCAAGGAATAAAGCATTAAGTAAAGAGAAAGTAAAATATAAAAGGTTTAATAATTACAGCTTCCGTGTATGAATGAAAGTAAAAGGTGTTAAAAGATAAGTATGAGTGTGTGTGTGTGAGTGTGTGTGTGTGTGAATGCATTTAAAGCCCTAAAGCTATGCAGCTATGACTATGGTGAAGAATAAAATCCTGCAGTAAATTACCTGTACCTAGACACCTCCAGATTTCCCCATCTAATTAAATTAAGTCTGTCTGTTTTTTTATTAATCTACTAATACATCCATTACACCCAATTCTATTTCATCTGATACATTTCATTTTAGGATTTTATCCAAAAACGATTAAATGCAAGTTCATATTTCACTGAACCTCAGTTCAACCAATTTTCATCTGGTTTTCAAGGGTATGAAGCCCCCCAGTATTGAGCTGTGGAGCAGTGGAATGATGGTGGTGGACCTCCATCCAGTACTTTTGGGATGAGTGATGATGGAGGAGTGGATGGTGGAGTAGTGATCATCATCCAACATCCTGATCTAACTAACGCTCTTGCAATCAAATCCTCACAGCAATGCTCCTCCTCAAAAATCTAGTAGGAAGTCTTCTTCCCTGGGCAGTAGAGACAGTTACTCCAAAAAAAAAAAGGATCGACTCTTTAATACCCTTGATTTCAGAAGAACAATGAATGAGCAGGTGTCCCAATACTTTTGTCCACATAGTGTGTATCCAAGATGATGCTGAGCATGGCTGTCGTGTTGTGAGCTCCCTCTAGTCTTGGTAGTTTTTGTTAATTGTATGTTTATATGTCACTTCTATTGTAAATAGAGAGTGTGTATAGTGCGTGTGTGTGTGTGTGTGTGTATAGTATAAGCTCTATAAGTTATTGCGTAAATATTGAATATTTCTATTTTGTAAATATGTGTTCTTTTTTTGGAACGAGGGGCGTGTTTTTCACTCATCTTGACACCTGTGTAATGTGACGTGACAATAAACGTGATCTGATTTAATCCATGTATCCGTACATTAGTACATTTGGTGACCGCAGGGTTCTCACGTTTTACTTTTTATTTTGGTACATCAGCTTTAACATGTTCATCCATACAGTCACATTCATTTTACTTTTACTAATCAGACATTTTTATATTAAATATTTGTAAACAAAACAAAAAAATAACCGAAACCAAACAAACCATAAAGCCGCGCGGCTCTACAGAGGCTTATTATTATATATAGG
>NC_132881.1:48483075-48565575 GCF_030463535.1 Salminus brasiliensis
GCAGATAATCAGAGCTCTTCCATACATACACTCTATCCACCATACTCTCATAAAAACATATGATACCATGATAAGAAATTTATCACGATATGATAATATATTGTCATATTGCCCAGCTGTAGGTTGAAGGGTTAGAAGTTAGGGACGCACCGAATATTCAGCGACCGAATGTTGTTTCCTGCACGAGACCCTGCCGTTCTTAAACTGGGAGAACTGGGTAGAGGGAGGAAGACTCAGTGGCTGCAACTGGGTTAAAATTAAATATCATTTTTTTATAATGTTCTGTAATGTTACATCATTTCCTTCCCTCAGAAATGGGGGTCTGCTGCTGCTATTTTCACTGATACAGGTTTTTGATGCTGCCAAGTTACTGAAGTTTTTATTTACAGTTGGTTTCTTGAGGACTTTGTTTTATATAAAAATGCAGAAATTTTAGAATTCAGAATATTATATTTCACTTTAATTTATTTTTTTATTTATAAAGTTCAAGTCAGAGTTAAAAAAATAATGAAGTTCAGTGTTGTGCATCCACCTGCTGTTATTATTAGTGTGACATTTTTAACATGCAAATCAAGCGGCCATCAGCTGACCCTGACCTCTAAACATCGGCATCGGCTATAGAAAAACCAATATCTCTAAGAGCCCGAAACCGTCGGACAACTTACGAATAAACGAACGCTATAATAAGCTGTAGGTTTCTGATGTTTAATACTTCCATAATTAAAATATTCAAATATTTATAATTCTGTATCATCTCTGTCATGCAAAAACCCTGTATCTCCAGAACAGCAGCTTTACAGGAGGAGGAGAAACCTTCTGGAAGTTCAATGGAAGTGGATGTAATAGATTTTGGATTTGGTTCATTATGGAATTCTGATACAGTGTAAAGAACATCTGCCAAAAGCGGTAAGCAGCAAAATTAGAGATACAAGGGAACGTTAGCATATATAATCAATATAAATGAAATGAATGGCCCTCAACAATACATCAGCAGGGCCACCTTTACACACACATTAAAGGGTCCATATTAAACAAAACTGATTGTTCCTTATTTATTTATTTTATTTAAGAGTGTGATTTTTCTAAGAGCCCCCAAATAGAAATGCTGATTCAGCACAATCCCAGACATCCGGCCTACAGACCTCAATAAACGACCCACCTCAATCTACACTCTCAGAAATGAAGGTGCTACAAAGGGTTCTTTGAGCGAAGCCCCAGAAGAACCCATGTAAAGGTTCTTCACACACACTGCTTATACAAAAACTATTCTATATGGAACCGAAAATGGTTCTTCTACAGCGTAGAAGCCAGTGGTCAAAACTAGGGTATTATTAAATTATTATTAATAAGTATTTATATTATAATCAGGGTAAAAATCATTATACTGTTATAGTTAAGGGTACTGTTTAAATACAGGTATTTACTTTCTTTATTTAACAGAATGAAAGAAGGGCTCGGGCAGCTGTATCTGGTGCTTCTGGGCAGTGCAGCCTGCGGACTGGACGTGGCCCAGGACTGAAGCTACCCGAGTCTATACTGGAAATCAAACTGCGGCCTGTTGTTTTTGTGAGATGTGCCGCCCATTCTCTCTGAACTTAAAATAAGGGCTTCAGCCCAGACGGCTTTTTCAATGAGGCGTCCAATCAGAAATGACCTCATTACATTAACCTGGATTAAAAAGGCTGGAAAAACAGGCAGGTAATCACTGCTCTGCTGTTCGGTGCTGTAGACCCACTCTAATGTTGTAACTATATGGATATTCACTGAGGAGAGTATGGGAAGAACATGTTCGATACAGGTCCTTTAACAATTTAAAGCCTGAACCATCAAATAATTGCCAGAAAAAAAATATCGTGAGTGTTTATTTGACCTTATATTCAATTATTTAAAAAAAAAAAAAAAAAAAACACTTACAAATAAACACCCTGATACCACTGCTACCTGTCTAATGACCATGTTAAAACCTAAACGGACTCTTAACTATCTGCCACTATTAATATCACCACTATTAACTATCTGCACCATGATTATTATATTATGATTATGATCAGAGCAGTTAGAGTAGCAGTACAGATTGTTTGGTAACTTTTATCAATAATTTATCAATAGTTGGTTCCTCCCAAGGTTTCTTCCTCCAGCTCTGAGGAGGTTTTTTCCGTTATTTATTTTTTGTCTCTGTCTTTTACTAATTATTAATTGTGTAAAGCTGCTTTGTGCCAAAAAGCGCCTTACAAATAAATTTGACTTGACTTAACATTACTTTAATTGTTTAGAATATCTGATGGTATTTTTAAACAGACTAAATCATATAAAATACTACATTGTTGAAGGTTAATATTTTTAGGTAATTTCAGACAGAAATCTGTATGTATTTTACTGGTGCCTGCAGTACACAGATAATCCACCAGAGGGCACCAGAGACAACGCGTCTTTTTTTTTTTTATGTATGTAATTACTTTCTCTTTACTTAATGATATATTATTGTTTTTACTTCTATATATATGTATGTTATTATCTACATTTATCCATGTAATTATTTAATTATCACGCTGAAACGGGCCTGAGATCAACAGGTCTCTCACCCACCATCACTGCACTTATACTGGCACAGTCCGTCTGAGCCCCCGATCAGGTCCAGAGCATAGTTGAGGTACGTGTCTATCTTATGGATGCCGTTCCTGATGGTTTTTAAAGTTTTCCTCCAGTCTGGGGTCTCTGGTTCGAACTGGTCCTCGAACCCCCCGGCCCTGGTCAGGAAGCCCAGGGAGAGCAGCAGCAGAGCCGAGGTGGCGCTGCAGGGCATAGTCCAGCCAGCGGGGCGCCGGCAGCGCTTCCCCGCCACTTTCACTGCTTCACACGGTCAACATTAACACTCGCACCCGGAGTCAACGTCCACCCACTAAAACGAGCAGTTCGGGGGATACTGGGGGTTAAACGGCGCAGTAAGCAACAGCAGCGGTCATCTCCAGCAGCCCCCCCCTACTCTCCCAGTCATCCCCTATGAGTCACTGAGACTGGAAGTCACATCCGGGTCTTAATCTGTAAATGTAAGAAAATAAAAGCCGTCGGGAAAGCTCCGTGTTTCGCTGCAACCCTCTCTATAACACAGTTTATATTTTAAAGACCCACATATGCAAATATTTAGCGAATAATGTCTTAATTTTAGTTTTTAAAGAGTTAAAAAACAAAGTGAAAGTGAGCTCAGTTTGTTTACGTCGCTTTGTCGCCGCCTCTGGACGGCAGGTGTAACTACATTCAATTATACCCGACGTCGCCACAAGGGGGCGGAAATTCACGATTCTTCACTGCGCCAGTTTTGAAATATTCGCTTCTACGGAGTCTGCCCTCCCCTCTTTTGCTGGAATAGCCTTGAATACCCAAACTACACTTTTGGGAAGGTTTGATGAGGATTTGATTGCATTTAGCCACATAAGAGATCATCAGTGTGGTCAGGTACTGCCAATCAAGCTCATCCCAAAGGTATTAGATGGCGCTCCATCATCACTGTAGTCCACGCGTGGCCTGGACCATGGTGACCTCAGGGTGATATGCTCACAGCTGCCCGAGAGAGTCCCTAATCTATTGGTCAGGGCTTCTCTACTGAGATTCTACAGAAGATGTGTCTGTCCAGTCCCAGCTGAATGCCTGTATTAGGAAATGGTGCAGGTAAAGGAGCGGGGTTGGGTTTGAGTTTGTCCCACATCTCAGACTAACGAGGGGGAAATATCACCTGGTTACTTTCTACCAGAACATTGTGGGTTTTCATGGTGAGTGGGTCTATTGACAGTTGTGTGTACTAGCTCCTGTATGTGCTACCACTTTATTTAAGTCTCCCTCTTGGTGGCGTAATAGAGCACTGTTTTGAAGCAGATCAACTTCAGCTCACAGTGAGAGCAAGCCAGGCTAAAGTACCGCCTCCAAACACGGTGGAGGTAGTTTCATCATCAACAGCTCACAGTGGGAGCTAGCCAGGCTAAAGTACAGCCTCCAAACATGGTGGAGGTAGTTTCATCATCAACAGCTCACAGTGGGAGCTAGCCAGGCTAAAGTACAGCCTCCAAACACGGTGGAGGTAGTTTCATCATCAACAGCTCACAGTGGGAGCTAGCCAGGCTAAAGTACAGCCTCCAAACATGGTGGAGGTAGTTTCATCATCAACAGCTCACAGTGGGAGCTAGCCAGGCTAAAGTACAGCCTCCAAACATGGTGGAGGTAGTTTCATCATCAACAGCTCACAGTGAGAGCTAGCCAGGCTAAAGTACAGCCTCCAAACATGGTGGAGGTAGTTTCATCATCAACAGCTCACAGTGAGAGCTAGCCAGGCTAAAGTACAGCCTCCAAACATGGTGGAGGTAGTTTCAACAGCAGCTCTACTGGGGAGGGGGGGTGAGGGTGGAATGTGGTCAGCACACTCCTAATTCAAAACTACCTGTACTTTAGCCTGGCTAGTGCTCAGTGTGCTCCATTACGCCACCAAGAGATTAAAAATAATATAGGAGTGAATTCTGGGACTTCTACACACATACTGTTATGGTACAGGTATTCAGGGGGAATCTGGAGAAATACCTGTCCCACCGCTGGGGAAACTGGTAGAGGGCGTTGCCATGGGAACATGCCCAAAAGCCTGTTCTACTGGAAGCAGTTTAACTACAGAATATACCCAGGTGTTAGTTAACCCTACTTGAGCCTTTGCCCCACCATCACCTGCTTTACCATAGATCTCTTGATTAACCGAAGCGCTGGTCAGAAACGGTCACTCTTACTCAGTAATAATTTAAACTTTATTCAAATGATTAGTCAAGCAATGAAGAAATATCTCAGTTCTCTAGAGACTTAAATAACTTCAAACATTCAGAATTAAAATGTACAACGACATGAATCAAAATGGTTTCAGAGGTCCGTCCAGCAGGGTCCTGGCATGCGCTTCTGAGGCCTTCAGGAAAACGCAAGTCTTGCAGCTCGTCCCAGTACCGTTCATCATCATGGAGCTTTGAAGTGTGGAATAGCGAACGATCTAACAGTGGTTTCTCCGAGTTACTAGTGCTGCTAAGTTTTTTTTTTCCTCTGGGAGAAAGGCTACGTCCCCCTGGATGTCAGAAGTCTTTAGAAAGTCTTACTTTAAGTTGAGCGTATGTGGAAGAAGCAGCAGGAACGAGGAAGATTTGGGATTGGATTTGTCCACCGTGCAGCCAGAACCAGTCTGTCCTTCAGGTCACTGTCCGGTGTCCGGTCGCGCTATTCTTCATAGTAGCTCGTTCATCCAGAGAGATAGAAAAGGTGTTGGGAAATCAGCTCTGTTTCGTTGCTTGATTTTTGCTGAACCGCAGCAAGGCATATAGTCCAAGGAAGGTGTGGAAGGGTTGGAATGGGGGTGGCGTTCAAAGTAAGAGAGCGTTCACAGTACAGTACATGTTAATTTTTGTTGTGTTTTTTTTTTTAGTACTTTCTTCCTCCTACCATTGTAATTTCTTTCCTTAAAAAAACATTTACATATGACATATACATATATATTCTCTCATATATATTTTCTAAGAGAGTCTGTGGAAGCCTGAAGCTCATCCGCCACGGAAGAGCTCGTTTAGTCTGTCCAGTTCTTTGCAGTTGTCCATGGTCATTAGCTCGGCCTTCTTGCGCAGCCTGTCGTCCCTGTACACTTTGGCGGCGTAGAGCAGGTCTGTTTCTGAGAAAGAAAAACACACAGAGCAACAAAATCAGACATTAGTAAGTGGAGTTAAATTACTCTGAGAGGGTCTTTGAACAGTTTTACAACCAAGAGAAAAACAATAAAGCCCATTTTTCTGAAGACTGTTTGAAATGGGTTTGAATACTGAGAGTTTCTTCTGTCGGCTGCTGTGTTTATGTGATGACTGTAGACAGCTGATGGAGGAGAGAGATGCATACAGTCAAATCCTTTTCCCAACATTTGCTGTTGGTTGGGAACGAGCGGTGGGATAAAGTGGATACCACAGGAGCTGAATGTTCTGCATGCCCATACACATACAACAAACTGCAAACCTCAATGGAAACAACATCAGCAAATGGTCCAAACACTTGCACTCCATCATGTTCAGATATCCTCAGATATGTTCAGATTTGTCTTCAAATCTGGACCTTAAATCCAGCTTCCTGTCCTAGACTTTGTAATTCTTGGTGCGTTTGACACTACAGGTTTTCTTTCTCATGAAGTGAATCGGGCTCCTCAGGGCCCCAGTGTCTTCCCAAAGTCTAATAAGTGTCTGCCATGTCTTACCAGTACTGCCCTTCTCTCCACGTTGAACAGGGAAGGGTCCTGCCCGGTCTTTGAGTCTCAGCAACAAGATAAAGTCCTTCCCATGGAATTCAGTGGCTGGGTGCCAGGACAGGACCATAACTGAGGAAATGTGCTGCCCTCGGCACACCTTTACCCCCCACCCTACAGACACAGTGCCTAGCTGGCTGCCAGAACAGAGAAGTGGAAAGACGGCCTGGTGCTTGCTTGTATGTATATATGGGCTGGGACTCAGTTCTAGATATCAGAACCTCAGTAAAACGCTTAACAAATGTGTAATAAATAAATAAATAAATAAATATATTACACAGCCGCTTTTATTTTATTTATTTTTTTATTTATATTTTTTTTATCTTTTTATTTATATATATATATAAAAATAAAATAAAAGAGGCTGTGTGCATTGCCATGGTAACGGTTCTGTTAACCAGTGATGGAGAGCTGTCAGTCACGCGTGTTTATTAGAATATTAAGAGCAGACTGGAGCTTCCAGCTGATTTCTGAGAAGAGTTTTATCATATTTCTGCTTCCTGATTTCTACTGAAACTTTAATGAACATCCATGTTTAACATTATACAAAACTTCCATATATCAAAATGTGTTCCCAGGGGCTTGAGCGGTTTCTAGATACGAGGTCCAAATAAATCTTCGTTACAGACAATGCTTTAGCCAGCATCAGCAGCAAGGCAAATCAACCATATTCATCCCACCCTTCACATGAACTTTACTGAAATTACAGACTACCGCATGTTAAACGGTCAGAGACACAGAGCTCCACTACAGCAGTTAGTTAATAAACCAATCATGAACTGTGATTGAGTGTGATGTTCCCCTCTCCTCAGAGAACAGGATGAAACTGTTCATTCACAGAAGCAGGATTCGTTCAGCATGCCTGCACAAACTCTGTGAGGACATGGCCTGTACTTCACCACAGCAGGGCAGGGCAGGGAACCCACGTGTGATAGAAGTGGGGAAGCGTGGGGGGGGTGTGAGGAACCTACTCGTCTGTCTTTCCTTCCAGCAGTTGTTGCGCACATTGGTGACGTAATCATCCTCCACGCTCTTCTCAATCTTCTGCAGTGCGGAGCCCTTGTACTCGGACTTGAAGTCTCTGGTGACGTAGTAATCAACATGCAGGTTCTCCGTCTGCCTCTTCACCGTCTGGCCCGTGGACCTGCAACCGCACATCAGAGCTCATTAATAGACGTAGATTAAGGTGCAGCATATCATATATATCATATCATACCTATAAATCATATTGTAGAAAAGATAATGGCAATAATACGCTCTAATGAACTGATGGTGAACATGCGGTTCTGAAGAACCAGGAGCTTTACCTGCCAAATCAGTCCCTCACCTTTTCTGATGGGAGTCAGAAAGTTGGGGCTGTGCGTTGGCAAGAATCTGGCGATGCGACGTATAATGATAAAGAGGTGCGCTACGATATACTGCAATACTGTTAGCAATATGATATATACACACACACTACAGAGACAAAAGTATTGGGACACCTGCTCCTTCGGACATCAAGGGTATTAAAAGAGTTTCTCCTGCTTTTGTTGGAGCAACTGTCTCTACAAAAACATTTGATATTATTTATGATACTACAACCGTCTGCCACTGTGAGCTTTTCTAAAGCTGATTTTGAAACGATGATTAAACTGTACAGTGCAGAGTAAGGAAATTCCACATACGGTCTGGAATACAGGCTGTAGGGAGGAGTCGACACCATCAGCTGGCTGAGAACCGAAACCAGGATCAGTACGACTATCGGCATCAGCTGAATAAACATGGAAAAGCCTCCCTGGGAGAAAGAGAGAGACAGAGAGACAAACATCAGATTGACATCAACTGATACAGATGTCAAGCTACACACAACACACAAACGAAATGATTTTGCATGATATAGTGTACTTGTTTAATCATCGGTTATTAGTAATGCTAGGAGTCATTTTGTTAAGATAATGATCAGCTGAATTTCGAGGCCAGTCAAGACTCAAAACATGAATCATCCAAAGCAAGCTACAAGATCTATATACTGAACAGACACAAGTGCAGAGCTGAATGACCTGAGCCACCTTGCTTTCATGCAAACTGGTAAAACCAGGATCTCAGCAATTCTGGAGTTTCCAAAGGCTGCTACCTTAATGATCAATCCATGGTATGTAAGCACACAGTGTATAATCAATGAAGGCTAGTTATTTGCCAAATAATGGAGTAAAAAGTAATCATCGTCTTCGACACTGTCTGCACTCTTAAGGCCTTTTCAAATCAGCATTATGAAGGGACCCCATTCGTCCCTCACATGGACTTTCCTCACTGCTGCAGTAAGGCAGAAGGTACAGGAGCATCCGTGCTGTTGCTGCACGGCTCGGCACCAGCTTTATCCCAGCAGTCAGACTTTTATACAACAGAGACTGAACTAAACCCCCACGACCCATAGCATTTTAACCTGTCTGCATCCTCTCTTATTTATACATTAGTTTTTACATATAGTATCATGTGCGTTGCTGGCTGTCTGTATATAATGTCACACAGCATGTTAAATATCTATGCACCTCGTTATTAATCCCTACCTGTTAAAGATCTATGCACCTTAATCATTACCTCTATTTAGAATAGAGTCGTATTTACTGTCTTTACTGTACTGTCTTGCACGTTGCACTTGTTTTGTGCCTCTTGAGACAGGTGACAAACCACACATTGGTAAGACCGTTAGTTTTAACAAAGCTCAAGCCGCTCTCTTATTGGAAATGTCTATTCCACCTTAAAAGCTGTAGCTGTTCCGTTCCAGTACTGTTGCAGAACTGCTGCTCCAGGCCATTCGATAAATGTAGATAAGTGTGCACACGCCATGTAATTCTGCCATCATAGGTGGGGATGATTGTAAACTGTATAAATTATTATATTCATTTATTGTCACTTATAATTAAGACTAATCATCATCATCAAACAAAATGTTTACTTTAAATGATCAGTTTGTGGCTTCTATCTGCTACAAATATTGGAGGCAGTGGTGGCTCAGCAGTTAGAGCATCGGGCTACTGAGAACTGAGTTGGGGGGGGCATACCTGCCATTGTTGGGCTCTTGAGCAAGCACCTTAACCCTCTCCACATCACTGCCCAGGTGCTTTGAGCATGCGTGCTCACTGTCACTGTTTGCTTGCTCATCAGTGTGTGTGTTCAATACACTGATGAGATAAAGGCGGAGGCCAAATTCCATCCACTAAAGGGTAAAAAGGTAAAGGTGCATGTATTTGTCACTGTACAGCGAAATGTGTCCTCCGCATTTAACCCATCTGTGGTAGTGAACACACACACACACACACACACACACACACACACACACACACACACACACACACACACACACTAGTGAACTAGGGGCAGTGAGTACACACACACCCAGAGCGGTGGGCAGCCAACTCCAGCGCCCGGGGAGCAGAGAGGGTAAAGGGCCTTGCTCAAGGGCACAACAGTGGCAGCTTACCGAGCCCGGGAATCGAACCCACAACCTAAGGGTGCACACACTGTTGTCTCGGTCTAATGCTCACACTAGAGATGCAAGCTCTCTGGGCCAGTGTGTTGCCCAGCAGTGAGCCTGGTGTGTAGTTCTGCCTGGTTAGCGCAACTCGGATGACGGAACAAGAACCAAACAAAATGAAGAAAAGCCCACGTACATCTCCCCTCTCCTCTCTCTCTCTTCTGGCGTGTTCCGTCTGCTGAGCGTACCGAGCGCGGCCATTAGTGAACGTGTGCGTACTCGCTAGGGAGGGGAAGGGAGGGAGAGATATAGATAATGATCAACCTTAATTATCCTTTACTACGGCCTCGAAGAGCCACAGCAACACAGCTTACAGTTTTACCTCCTCAGACGCCAACTCGGGATGCAACTCCTCAGCTAATTAAGAAATCATTTCTAGAGAGGAATCAGTCAGAAATTCTTATCTACTACAAAACTCAGCACTAGTCCGTAAAACGGACCTCACTCGAAAGAAATAGGAACAATCAGATTTACACAACTACGCCCCCTAGCTTCTAATCTGATCAGGGGACATTTGGTGGGTATATGCCTCTATTACCTTTTAGTTACATTATCCCTGCATCTTCGGCGCTAAACTACAAAAATAAACGGCCTGTATGTGGGCCAAACTTAATTCCTCGTCCTCAAATGACACAAGTTACATATTACATACTAAATACTAATTAATAGCAGTTATGGATGAATTAGTGTTATAAAAGCTTTTTTTTTAAAAAAAACAACTCATAATTAAGCCTAAAATAAAGGCCTAAAGAAGTTTAGGATTAGGAAAAAGATTCCAAGGCCATCCTGTGAATGGCAGCAGTGTAGCTCACCACACTACACTACACTACACTAGAACTTTAACACCAACACTTTAACAGACAAAATATGAATCTAGTAGCTGAATATTAAGCATCTGAGAGGTGTCTGAATCAGCACTGGAGAAACAGTTCTGAGGGGAAGACGGCTTTATAACTGCGAAACACAGCAGCGCAGTGCTAATTAGGCCAGCAGGATCCCAGGACCCCACAGGTAAAGAGCCAGTTCTGATTCCTTAAATACTCCCCTTTTCCCCTGTGAGTGACGCAGCAGAGGAGCATCAGAGCACTTTCACTGCAGTACATCCACTGTAGCCCTGCAGGCCATCATTCAGATGACATTTTATATGATTTATATATGCTTTAGTACACATGTACCTTCAGTTTACCTTTCTTTTATCTGTCTAGTTACTTATATTAACTAAAATTTTTAGCTACTGTTTTTTTATTTTTTTATTTCCCCTCTTACATCCATGTATCATAATCTATATATTACGTATCAGCTCAGTTACATTGTACATGAAGGTCAGGGTTTGAATATAGATCGATTAAATTGATTAAATGATGACTTCTGGATGCGACCAGATTAGATACATAATTAGGTCAAATTTAATGTAAGCAATGAACTTACACCATATTAAACAAGCCCCACTTAGTGCTTGACATGAGGGAAGCAAACCTCACAAACATGTGGTGCACTAAAATGCAGAGATGCATTTATATGAGAGGAAACTTATAATAATACTTCAAAGTATGGATTCACTTTTAATCAAAATATTTCTATATACGCCATTACTGTGTTAACGCAGTCACATTAGTGTTTTAACGTATTAAAGAAAAGAAATAATCGTTTTATAAAGAATAACTAAATGAAACCGTCGTGAGCTCAGACATTTACACCCCTCATAAAGACACAGAGATCCTGTTCTGGTGCACTGACTTACAGGAGGGAAAGCCGCCCCCGAAGAACATGTTAAAGAGATCTTCCGGTGTGATATCAGCCTCAAAGCCTCGGTGGAAGTCGAAGCCCCCGTGGCCACTGTGTCCTGGACTGCTTGGCTCCTCCCCTCCAGTGAGGTCATATTGCCGCCGTTTATCTGCATTGCTGAGCACTGCGTACGCGTTGCCGATTTCTGCGGACAACAAACAGGAAGCAAAAACAACTGTCGTCAAAGTAGTTCCTATATATATATATATATATATATATATATATATATAAACACAAGCACACCTATACTGTCGTTATTTACCGTGCCAGCTGTTCTTTATATTGTCAAAATGTATTGATGAATGGACCAATAGAAATACTTCAAAATGACTTAAAAATAATATAAATAAATAAATAAATACATAAGGTTTTTTGGTCTTTAGTTGTCATCTTGGTAACTTTAGAAGACTTTAGATATTATACAGATATAGGATATGTATATATGGAAAATATCAACTGCAATTTCATTTTTTTTCAAATCTAAATTGCAATATGATTAATAAAATTGATTCAATTTAAAAATTAAATTAACACACACACCAAAGGGTATACGGAACACTGCTAGATTAAGATCTTAAGAGAGAGAGTGAGTCAGTGTGATGCTCACTCTACCGCTGAAAGATCAGGTCTGTACTAAAAAGCCTCTGATAGACTCAGTCCAGATCAGCAGGGTTTAATAGAAGGAAAAGGGAAGCAGCAGGAGTTACTTTTGAAGGCCTCTGTGGCTCCAGGCGCGTGATTTTTGTCCGGATGAAACTTCAACGCCAGCTTCCTGTAGGCCTTCTTCAGCTCCTCTTCATTCGCTTCCTTACTGACGCCCAGCACTTCATAGTAGTCCTTACACCTCTTTATCCTGAACACACACACAGAGATAGACAATTACTGACACCACTGACCAAGCCATCTGCCTACAGGAACAGTGGAAGTTACAGTAAATCAGGTGGCAGTAACATTTTCCAGCAGACGGGACATCTTTGCAGAACCTCAGATACCGCAGACTGTCGCTGGTCTAAGCAGTGCAATTTAGCGGCATTGAAAACATCTAGAGGTCGGGGTGGGGCCGTTTAAGCCTGAGTGATTGATTGACATACATAGTGCACCTATAATCAGTATCAGATTTATTAGTCAATTATGTTCACGCACACACACACACAAGGAATTTGTTAGTGTCTCTCTAGTATTAATACCCCCCCCATTCAACCAAGAGTGCCCAAACTTTTGACTGCAGATGCATATGAATGGGGTTCTTGAAAATATATGTAGACTATTTTCTCTTATGTGCCACTATTTTACCACCACACCACCACCATCATCATCATCATTCCATATAAAACTTGTATAGATAAGATGGCTAGACTTGGGCTGCGGTGATGACGACACACTGGAGAGATCTGAGGACGACTTCTTCACTGTGAGCAGAATGAACAGTGAATATGGGCAGGGGGGTATTCCTGACTCCCGCTGTAACCGCTGTCGCCAGCACTCAAGTTCAAATCTCAGGAGAGTAAATTAAGTAAGTATGAGAGACTTTTGGGAACAGACGCAATAAGCACAGGATGTTGCCTGAACAGAGGTCTCTGAAGACCTGGGCTCCCTCACCAGAGAGGGGGGGTTAGACCTGTTCTTCGGTTATTTCATCTATTCACCGAGCCAACACAGCCATACATTTCTACTGTATGTTAATGCAGTCATTCATACTAATGAAAACAAATTAGGAAAAGAATTCTTATGTACACTGTGTGCAAAAGTTTGTGGACACCCCTTCTAATGAATGTATTCAACTACTTTAAGCTGCACCCATTGCTAACACAGATGTGCAAACCCACACACACAGCTTGTCTAGCTCCTGTAGAAAAGTACTGCCAATAGAATAGGACTTTCTGGAGCAGATCAACTAGATCAGCCTATTGGCTCCATGATATAAAGTCCTATTGGCTCCTAGAGGGGTATAAAGTCCCCCAGCATTGAGCTCTAGAATGATGGATGGTGGAGCTGCATCCAGTACTTTTGGGATGAGGAGTTGGGGGATGATGTGGGGGGGGGGGGTAGAGACAGTAGAGACAGTTACTCCAACAGAAGCAGGATCAATTCTTTAATACCCTTAATTTCAGAAGAAACAATGAATGAGCAGTTGAGTTATGGTTCGATAATTACTATAAACAGAATACATGTTTAGATTTTTCCACAAGGAATTAAAATAATGCATCAGAATTCCTTGTTAACTCTAAGGCTGTACCTGACTCGTCAAATTGTCGTCAGTCGAATTTAGCTGATCAATATGAAGATTCTAATACTTCAGAAATAGTTTTTCATATGGGAATGTATTTTTAAGAATTAAAAATATACAGTATAAAATAAATAAATAAAAGCAGACTGTTGTAATTAAACTTTTATGCATTTAAAATATTCTCTTATAGCCCATTTTATTATTTGTTTCTTTTCACTATTGAAAATCGCTTCAACAGGCCTACATCAGCCTACATCTTCATTTATCTGTAAACCTAAACAAATAAAACAAATCAAATATAAATAAATAATTATATAATAATTATGAATAAATAAACCAAAGAAATTCGTCAAGACTTGAATTATCTTAAATAAAAATGGCAGGCCTGACAAATGTGGCGTCGCTTTGAAATATCAATTTCTCAACTTATTATGTGACTATTTTTTAATAAATATGAATAAATCTTATATGTAAACAAATAAACATTCAAACCACACACTCGTGATCTAGATTCTGGAACATTTAAGACGAAAACGCAAATGTTGTAGTCTCGGTTTCCTGCACAACAAACAGCTAATAGGTCTAAAAGGAAAAATCAGCCTGGCCTGTAGAAATCACGAGGCAGACAGTGGTCATGCTTTCCCGTGTTCCGACAACCCAGCAGGACAGATAAACGGTCAGCTAACAGTTTTAGACAAATCAGCACCACTTCAAGAGGAATCCCCAGATATAACGAAGGCAGGCTACCAGCAAACTGGAGCTCAGCTATCACTCAGTGCTATTTTAAACTGTGCTGAAATGTAGGCAGATATAAAGGCTGCCCAGATAATGGACACAAGCCTCCCTGCCCATCCAAGGACGATCATGCGTCCATGCTGCTGAGAGTGCCAGACGTCAAACCAAGGACCCTGACTCCATTTGAGACTCAAGCAATGGAAATGATCATGTTGGTCTTTTGAGAGACAAATGATTTAAATAAAATGAATCAGATATTAATGAGTGATGGGGGGGGGGGGGGGGTTAACAGTTACTGTAGAAACTACTGTAGAATATAATATACTTCATACTTGGTCAACATCAGTAAATACTGAGAGCAGATGATTCTTACTAGCATCATGTAAAGCTTATTTAGCCTCAACAGCTGCAAAAGCACTTATTTGTGGTGTGGTTTTTTTTGTGTGTGATATCCTTTGGAGTAACAGTTAATGTATGTTTGACTATAGCTTCCTGTAGCTGCTGCCCAGGTCATCAGATTCAGACCCTGACTCTGGTCTACAAAGCCAAGACTGGACCAGCCAGCCCCTCCGTACTTGATGGCGATGGTCAAAAGCCGATCTGCACCAAGAGCCCTTCCAGCTTCAAGTACGGCTCGGCTCGACCCGCCATCCTTTAAAATCCACGGAAGACGAGCGTCCAGACTTTTTACTGTCCTGCACCGAAGTGGTGGAACGAACTTCCCCTGGGTGTCCGAACAGCAGAGTCCAACACTCACTGTCCTCAAACCCAGACTGAAGACCCTCCTCTTCTGAGAGGACTTGGGTGAAGAGTAGAGTATTATGGTCTCCATATTGACTTGTGTTTAGTAGAGTCTAAGATTAGAGGATCTGGATTTTAGTCTATTTAAACTAGCTGAGGTTCTTCTGGAGTAAACAGTGAAGCTCTTTAGGAAGTCGCTCTGGAGAAGAGCGTCTGCTAAATGCCTTAAATGTAAATGGATCCAGACAGGACTAACGCGATCTGAGCAGAGCAGATAATCCAGCCTTTAATTTTCTTAGAGAAGGAGGGGGACACAAATGGTCGATCCAGAAGTGATCAATCCGAGCGGAAGCTAAAATCACACAGGAGCTTCCGCGGAAGAGGAAATCACCCCAGGACCCCCCGTACATTTAATCCCATCCGAATAGTCTGTATACACGTCCGTCTCCCTCCAACAATGTCTCTCCCTCTCTCTCTGGCCCCATGGGCTTTTGTCAATTCTCTGGAGCTCCATGGTGATTGCAGGGTGTGTGTGAAAGATTGCAGAGAAAGACTGCAGTGCTCCCAGTTCAATGGCCTGTATAAAAGCCCCCAACACAGCCCCCCAAAACAGCCCACACCAGCCTAGCCACCACAGACCTTTGCTAGTGCTGAGGGAGACTTGTATATAAAATAAACAAACAAAAATCTAAATAAATCAATTAAAAGGTGAGAAATGCTGTGTAAAAACCAGGACAACTGACAAGTCTTCTCTGGACAGTAGAGACAGTTACTCCAACAAAAGCAGGATCAGCTCTTTTTTTTATCCCCTTGATTTCAGAAGAAACAGCAAATAAGCAGGCGTCCCAATACTTTTGTCCTACTAGAATACAAGTCACAGATCATTCTTCCTTCTCCTGGACAGAGTAATGTGTTTATTAAAGAATAAAATGTGTGGTTTGCTCTTGGGCTCCACCTACAGCTGGGCAGTGTAATTCCCTTTTACTCCACTGCAGTAAATACAGATCAGGCTTTGAGTACCTTATTATGGAAAGCTGTATACGGGCATTTCTGGACGAGCTGAGAGACCCAGAAGCTTGATCTGAAGGTGGAGCAGCATGTGGGCTGAGGTGGTAGAGTAATACTACAGGATTTTACAATAATATGACTCTGTGGGTTCTGCAGCGTTACACAGCAGTTCTGGAGAGAAGTCTTATAGGAGTACGGAGTGGCAGCGTCCCGGCCTGATTTATTTATTTTATTTATTTATTTATTTATTTATTTTTGAAACGCCACATATTGTGGTCTTTCCTAAAGCAACATTAATATAGAAATATAGGAATTGGGGCCATTAGCTAATGCATGCACAGCCTCCTGTGGTCGGAGACCATTATTAGCCGGAGTAGCACACGGGAGTAGCACATGTCCACAGGGACACCGAGCAGCGTACACACCTCGTCACAGAGCTCCATGGGAGTTTGTGTGTGATGCAATATTGTGAAATACTGAAAGTTCTTGACCTGTCACTAGACATAGCGGTGCGCGCCCCCATCGTGCCGACGTACAGACAACTGTACTCTCAGTCAGACGCTCAAGAGCTGAAGCCCTGCTGAAAGAGAAAGTGCTGCGCTGTAATTGGTTAACCCATGGGAGCCATTTGCACCTCTTTAGCACGTCCACACCTAAAGTTACAGATGTGGGGAAACCACCAAGGTCTGCAGACCTGCTTAGTGTCATATAACTGAATTACCTAAAGGGACAAAAGTATTGGGACACTTGTTTCTTCATTGTTTCTTCTTAAAGAGCTGATCCTGCTTCTGTTGGAGTAACTGTCTCTCCTGTCTAGAGAAGAAGACTTTCTACTAGATTCTGGAGGAGGAGCATTGCTGTGAGGATTTGGTTGCATTCAGTGACAAGAACGTTAATAAAATAAATATTGTGACTTACTGTGAAATACAGAACTATACCACAGAGCAGTGGGTTATAATCATATTCACAGCCAGCTGTACTCACCGTTTTCACTGTAATGTGGAGCAGTGGCAGCTCAGTGGTTAGAACACTGGATTATTGATTATCAGGTCAGAGGTGCCACTGCTGGGTCATTGAACAAGGCCCTTAACCATCTCTGCTCCTACACAGTGATGGCTGCCCACCGCTCCGGGCATGTGTGCTTACTGCCTCTGTGTGTTTGTTCTCACGGCATGGATAAGTTAAATTCTGACGGTGTTAGACTGTGGTGGTCTCTGGCTGCCAGTATGTGTAATGCATGTTCTCCACCCGCCGCTGTTGAAGCACTTGCAGCATTATCCTTCATGTTTTCCAAGAACTGCTCCAGACATGATTAGTAAACTCAACTTTAAGACTTTTAGTGCTTCATACTAAAAAATTGAGTATGTCTCCAAGTGGCTCAGCTGTCTAATGCCTTTTCATGTCTTGTGTTATTTATTTTTCTAATTTTAATTACTTTTACAACAGTACTTGTAAAAAGTGCTATACAAATAAACTTGACTTGACTAATGCACTGTCTAATGGGGGTCGCTTTGCCATCAGCAGTCGGAGTCTGAGAGAGCACAATTGATCAAAGCCTTGCCAGTGAAATCAGACAGTGCCTGGCTCTTAAAGGGAATAGCGAGCGACATGCTTACTGGTTTATTGCACTTAAGAGAACTAGTACATGACGTTTGATCGTTTCAAGTCAAGCAAGGCAAACTTTTCCCGTCGTTTCCATAGTAAAGGCACACCGACGCCCTAAAATCAAGCTATGTGGTTGACGGCTCACCCAACATGGCTAAAATAGAGCCCCCTGTCTTAATACTTATTGATATATTTTTAATTAGAGATAATTAAGCAATATAATTTCTTTGCAAAATAAATAAGGACGTTAAATGAGATGTTTGATAAAGAGGTTATACACAATCACAGTGACGACTGACTGGGAACACAGCAATTAATAGAAATATAAAAATAAACATTCATGCAGTCTTAATTTAAAATAGGCAAATGATGATACAGAAAAAAGGAGACACAATTTGAGTAATCTGATCAGAGGACAGTCCATTTGGTCGACGCTAACCTTAATGATCTTTTACAGTTTTACAGTTCTGAATTACCAAACAAATGGGGTTCTCAACATTAACAAGGCCAAGTTCAATGTAACTGTACAAATGTAATTAGACAAATTAAAGCACAACTAACTGCTATCCAACTTCGCAGCGTCTCTCCTTACCAGAGACCGGAACTACACCTCAGAGTTAACCCAAAACATGCAGGTCTTCCAAGAAGGAAAAAGTGTTTCCACTAAAAACAAGCCTAAGAGCCGGTGCCGTGACTCATCCTATCCCCCCGACCGCTCCATTGGCTAAAATAGTGCACAAGATTAATCACCCATCTTCACACGGCTGTTGTACTTTTATGCCAGATTAAAATTTAAGATATTTACTGATCACCTGAGGTTTTTATCTGGATAAAGCTTCGCTATTTAACTTTATATATTAAATATGAACCACTTATTAGCTCAAGTTCAACTATCTAATATTATTGTTGCTTTGCTGGAATATAAAGCTGATACCAACAGGTAAAGCTAGATATCGTGCACTCGCTATCCTCTATTGAGCTACCCTTGTGCAACATCAGCAGATAACTGGAATCCAAATAAAATAATAAATAAAAAAACAAACAAACAACTACCACTAGATAAAACTCACTGTAAGGGGGGGGAAGCATGCTAGGCTAGCTAATACAATCAAATGGAGATCAGCTGGACTGGCTAACTATTAGCATGATAGCGCATACAGTCGGGGGGGGGGTGGGTGGGGGGGGTGGATCAGCTTGTCTGGCTAGCTAGTAGCATGCTAGCTACATCAGCTGGCTGACGTATTAGGTCCTAAATGGTGCTCCTGTAAGATGACGTTATAGGGGATAGGACGTGTCCAGGAGGAGATAGGATGGGTCAGGACACCGGGACAGGAGTGAGGACCAGACTTCGGCACTGCAGCTCTGTGTAAAGTCACTGTTAACAAAGGAAGATCTGTAATCTGTGGGGTTATTTACATACACCCTTCTGTTCAGCCTGCAGCGGTTCAGCCCCACCCATTCCCTTTCAAGTTTTGAGGAGTGTTTCAGGACTGCTTGGTAAACAAGTCTCGATTCACAGAAAACACAGAAAAGTTAATTTACATATCTAAGCATTAAAGGCCCAGCCTGTTTCATTCAAATGGACAAAGAGAGGTAAATTGTAAAATGGTAAGCTGACCACAACATGGACCGTTCATGTACCTTACAGCCAAACTGTTGGTCTGCTGTCGGTACCTCCCGATTCCCGTGGTACTATAGGTGCAAGGCATTTCAGCTGTCCTGAACCCAGACTGTTAAAGTCTTTCCATTTCACACATTACACACACCATATGGGCAAAAGTAAATGGACATTTGTTCATTCACCTTTTCTGATGAACTCAACACTATAAAAAAAAATAAAAAATAAATTAGTTTGCATTGAGCAAGGTCAGAAGGTTGGAAGAATGCAAGAAAAATAAAATAAAGGCTGGACACCGGCCCTTTAATACACTTCATCATTTCAGCATGTTCGATCCTTCTTCAGTTTTACACTGGAGCTTCAGTAATGAAGGTTATACATCACTGATTAGCATGGTGCTAACTGCAGGCCTAAACCATTGTATAACCATTGTATAAACACACTGCTAAAAACTGCAAAGGGTTCTATAGAGCACTAAAGAGAGTTATTCTAACTCAGAATAACGGTGC
The DNA here is from genome assembly GCF_030463535.1 of Salminus brasiliensis. Taxonomy (NCBI): domain Eukaryota; kingdom Metazoa; phylum Chordata; class Actinopteri; order Characiformes; family Bryconidae; genus Salminus; species Salminus brasiliensis. The sequence continues at coordinate 48,503,116 of NC_132881.1, forward strand.
AACCCTCGTTTCTGCGTCAAACCAGCTGCCACCTACCAGTCCGGCCAGCGGGCCCCCCCACCCGCCTCCACCCATGGCGGACCGGCAGCTCTCCCGCCTGCCGCTGCTGCCTGTTTGGTGGCCGTGCTGAAACCTAGATGGACTTGTGTCTGTCTGACACTATTAATATCACCACTATTAACTTTCTGTTGTATCTGGTTTAGTAATTTTTATCATTAATGTATAAATAGTTCTGACCAGAGGAGGACGGGTCGGGTCCCCCTTGTGAGTCTTGGTTCCTTCCAAGGTTTCTTCCTCCAGCTCTGAGGGAGGTTCTCCTTGCCACTGTTGCTGTTGGGGCTCACGGGGGTCTTGGACCCTTCATGTTATTTCTTCTTTCTTCTCGGTCTCTGTCCTTTATTAAGTACTAATTATGTAAAGCTGCTTTGTGACGACAACAGTTCTAAAAAGCTCTACAAATAAATCTGACTTGACTTCTGCTATAAAGAGCAATGAAGAACCATGTGTAAGAGGATTTTCTTGTATTATAAACCATTTTACCAGGTAAAGAACCACTGCAGCTTACAAACCTATTACAGTACTTATAGTTTTATATGCAGTCACAGTCTTTACTAAAGGAACCTTAAAGAACCATTTTAATAGTACCAGCCTCAGGGTTCATACACCTGTAAAAATTGCAGGACCACAAATTTTTGGTCCTGGAATTAGTAGTACTTTGGTACTTGAAGTTATGGAAAGTCCTTTAGCTGTAGCTGTTAGCAAGCAAAGTTTGAATTTGCATGGCATTGTGGGAATTGTAGTGGATTTAGGAGGCTCATTTTAGAAACTGTAGTTTTATTGTGTTGCCCGTCTCGCCCTGCCCGTCAGAGAACACCTCGTGCTCAGTTTTCGGTTCTTTTTTTTTTTTTTAGTGTTTCTGATATTCTGGCCATTTCTTAACTTATTAAATCATGATTTATTAAATGAGGACGGTACGTCTGTATTGTTGGACAGTTGTAGGGTGTGTGCGCTTTACACACCACGTTTACACACCACAGGCACTATTGATTACCTCAAGGGGGCGCTAAACGACACTAGGTGGAATATGATCATTAGGTATCACTAGTAATAATGATCATCATCAGAAAAAGGTTAAAGGAAGTCATGGAAAGTCCTTGAATTTGAAATGTTTAGTCCACGTTAGCAGCTGAAAGACCGTCCCGGCTCGCTAGTTAACAACATAATGCACGTTCATGATACCACGGCCGAAATATGACGGCATGATCATATGAAATACGAGTAGCGATTGGTCATGCGAAAAATGATGCTATTATTAAAGTTTGTGTTATATATTATTATAGAACATTAAAACAGGAGCTCATTACAATATTTTCCATGACGTTTATGTACCTTTTTAATTTGTTTTTATTTTTCAAGGACTATTCATTACTGGATTTTAGCATGTTTATTTTTTTCCATGACTTTCCAAGGTTTTCCTTGAATTTGGTCCATACCTATACTGGTTTTGATCAGTGCTTTCATTCTAGGCGAGGAAACAATTGTGTAAATTGTATTTTCTTCCTGAACCATCACATTTCGACCTGCTGTCCTGCGCTCGGCCTGGACAGTTCCATCACGAGAACTTTTAAATTATTTATGGTCCAGCTCAGCTCACGGGCTGAAAGCTACAGCCTGTCTAAAGGCAGCAGGGGTCAGCGTGGTTATCGCTGCTCGATCCGCAGCTCGGAGGATAATCACCAAAAAGCTCTGTAACTGCAGGCCCGATTCAGAGCGTCTCCAAACCGCTGCTGGGCCATTTATAGTAGCTAGAGGCAGAAAAGGCAAACTGGGCTCAGAGCCGAAGACATTAGCTGGCTGGGGTCATTAACGCATCAAAGCAGTGTTGGTTTTAATGGTGTAGTGTGGGAAAGGCATGCTGAATGCAGGGCAGAGCACAAGCCTGTGTTAATAATGCGTAACAGGGTGGAACATACGTGTATTTATACGGAACCAGCGCCGTACAGATGCCAGTTCAGGCACACAGTCGTAAGGAGAATAGACGGTCCACCATGTTGAGGAACATGGTGGACCTAGAACCTAGAACCAAATTTCCACCTGGAAACCTTTAGCTGTAGCTGTTAGCAAGCAAAGTTTGAATTTGCATGGCATTGTGGGAATTTTAGTGGATTTAGGAGGGTAGCTGTAGTTTTATTGTGTCGCCCGTGTTGCCCGTCTCGCCCTGCCCATCAGAGAACACGGTTCTTTTTTAGTGTTTCCAATATTCTGGCCATTTCTCAACTCATTAAATCATGATTTAACAGATGAGGATGGTACGTCTGTATTGTTGGACAGTTGTAGGGTGTGTGCGCTTTACACACCACGTTTACACACCACAGGCTCTACTGATTACCTCAAGGGGGCGCTAAACGACACTACATGGAACAAACTAACTGGGTTAATCTTCTGCATTCAGGGACTTTCATTGTTCCCACCCCCCCAAATTGTATTTTATTGAACTGGGAAGTCCAAACACCCACAATGTGACTTTCCTGTAGCGTTAAATAATTACTACAATATATAATAGGCTTTAAAACACTGTCAAAAAAGCCGCCAACACATTACTCACTACAAGTATTCAAAACTAACAAACTAAGCGATTATAATAAACGAAAAAGCCCTTTGTAAGGATGAAACTGGGCCTGTGCCTTTATTAGAACACTATGCAGACCGCAGACAGTCCAGACCCCAACATTCAGTCTTTTTAAAGAGAGCCCTATTTGAAATAAAGGGGCTCATCAACTCACTCGAGAGCACCACTGACGCTCCCTTTCTGGGCAACGTATTTATACAGCACATAGAGCCTCTGGCAGGACGGCCCAGCTACAGGTCAGAGCGGGGACACGGAAAGAGCTGTGTTTTACTGTAAATAATTTGGTGTGTGGAACAGAAATGCTGCTGGTTTAACTGGGTCGCTGCTATATCGGTCTAGCGGAAGTGCTGAACGTGGTAGGTGGTAGGTGAAGCACTGAATAACAACAGGATGGTTTTGCTATTTTGCCAATGAGCAGACCTTCTTAGATAACGCACCGAGGAAGTTCTCTCGTCAAACCCACCACTGACGGAGACGTTAACATCCTGTACATCAGCTAAAACACAACTACCCCCACAGAGGACTGAAAGCTGTAAAATACCACTTTCATATTTACATTAAACGTGTTTAGCAGAGCTTCACTGTTCCTCAGAAAATATCCTTAGAGACTAGAATCCAGAAGATCCTCTAATCTTAGACTCTACTAAACACAAGTCAATATGGAGACCATAATACTCTACTCTTCACCCAAGTCCTCTCAGAAGAGGAGGGTCTTCAGTCTGGGTTTGAGGACAGTGAGTGTTGGACTCTGCTGTTCGGACACCCAGGGGAAGTTCGTTCCTCCACTTCGGTGCAGGACAGTAAAAAGTCTGGACGCTCGTCTTCCGTGGATCTTAAAGGATGGCGGGTCGAGCCGAGCTGTACTTGAAGCTGGAAGGGCTCTTGGTGCAGATCGGCTTTTGACCATCGCCATCAAGTACGGAGGGGCTGGCTGGTCCAGTCTTGGCTTTGTAGACCAGAGTCAGGGTCTGAATCTGATGACCTGGGCAGCAGCTACAGGAAGCTACAGTAAAGGGAGAACTCAGCAGCGGAGGAGGAGCTGAACATGACTGAACTTAGAAACGCTGAAGACGACCCGACCCGTGCCGCTGCATTTGGGATAAATTGCAGGGGCCTGATGGTGCGCAGAGGGAGACCAGCCAGAAGGGAGCTGCAGTAATCATGTCTTGAAATGACAAGAGACCGAACGAGCATATTTGTAGTAATTTTAATAAACTACTAACGAGATGTTGATCCTGATCAATACATCAATTCCAAATTACCCATCAGTCCATGGTTTAGAACCTATTTTTATGGTGAAACTGAAAAAAATTAACATCTAATATTACAAATATAATGATACATTTTTTTACCATATCTGAAAGTTTTCAGTGAAAGAGAGTCAACTATTGGCTTTATTTGATTTATTTTTAATTTTGCAAACTGAAACAGAAATGCAATTTTATTTTCTAGAAAATCTAGTTATTGTGTAACTTGGGAAGTCACCACGTTTAGTTGTACTAAACTTATGACTCATTTAAATCATATTTCACATAAAAACAAAAGGTTAACACCATTCAGTTCTACTGCTGAGAAACAGAGGCTACACCACACCTGACCACAGAGTGAATTGGAACAGTGGAACACACTACCACAGACGACACAGAGACGTGATGTTTACCAGAAACGAACAAATGAATGATGAAAATGATGCCTGCGGGGCAATCCAACAGAATTGTGAAGAATTTAAGGAAAAAAAATAAAAAATAAATAAAAATCACTGTACTATGTATGGGATATCTGACCAGTATTGTCAGTAAGTCATGATAAACACTGTGATAATGATCATCATCATCATCAGAAAAAGGTTCTTAAATATTATGTAATATTTTTATCATATTGTGCAGGACTAGTTTGCACAGTTCAAGTCTACTAAACAATTAAACAAATCTTTAAATAGAATATTAGTGCTGGCCAATTAATAGGCGTTTTAACACCAGGACTCCTGAAAGGAGCCGTTTCATTGGATACTGTTTAGCTGTAGCTGTTAGCAAGCAAAGTTTAAATTTGCATGGCTTTATGGGGATTGTTTCCGATATTCTGGCCATTTCTCAACTCGTTAAATCATGATTTATTAAAGGAGGACGGAACGTCTGTATTGTTGGACAGTTGTAGGGTGTGTGCGCTTTACACACCACGTTTACACACCATAGGCTCTACTGAATACCTCAAGGGGGCGCTAAACGAAACTAGGTGGAATATGATCATTAGGTATCACTAGTAATAATGATCATCATCAGAAAAAAGATTGTAAATATTGAAGAATATAGTGAAGACATCCTACATTGTTAAATGGAAAAGGAGGTTGGCAGGTCACACTGCAACTCTCGTATGTCCAATGTAGCATCTAGTGTATGAGACCTGGTCCCATCTATTTCTGAAGTAGGTTGTCAATCTACTACCTATACTGGGGTTGGCCTCAGGCAGTGTACTGTTAGTTTGTCTGTCCTGCTCAGTTTGCCCTCTGTTTACACATAACACAGGATGTAACGCTGGCAAAGCATCGGTTGGTGGGGTCTTGCAGACAGTAGTAATCATCCCAGGAGCTTAATGTGCTGCCTGGTCTGCCATTTCATTACCCAAGAGCCGTTAAACAAACTGTTCAGCTCAACTATTTATCTTTTATATTAATCATTTTCATTCTTTACTTTCCAGCAAACCATGTTACGACTGATTTTTATAGATACAAATCTTGGTCCAACTCACTTCTGAACGCCGTCCACCTGCTCCTTGTTGAACCCTTTAGAGGAGTCTCCAGGTCCCGCCTCCTGGTTCTGGCTCTGCTGTTGGGGTGGGGGAGCATCTGTCCCGTTCGCTGGCTTTCTGCAGTATGCGCCTCCGTTACCAGTTGAGCTGCCGTTCCTTGACAAGGCCTCCAACAATACTGTCAACAGGAAGAAAAATAAAGCGACAATTTTAGTTCATATTAAATATGATTGAGTTCTGGTGAACTGGTTCTACACTAGAGATACACACACAATCCCACAAACACAGAATAGGACTCTCTGGAGTAGATGAACTAGATGACCCTATTGGCTCCATGCTGCCTAATAATGCCAGGTGTGGGCTATAGAGGGGTATAAAGCCCCCCAGCAGTGGAAGAACTGTGTTCTCTGGAATGATGGTGGTGGAGCTCCATCCAGTACTTTTGGGGTGATGTAAAATGACTTTACGAACACCAGTCACTGAATGCATTCAAATCACAGCAATGCTCTGCCAAAATCTAGTGAAAAGCTTCCTTCCCTGGACAGTAGAGACAGTTACTCCAATAAAAGCACTACCTGGAGATATGAGGTTTTTGTGCACCTCACATTAGTCTTCATCTGTTTAATGAGTATTTTTGGTTAATTTTCATAGCTTTTTTATTTATTATTACTTTTGTCAGATTCAAGTTATTTCTGTGACCATTGTGGGTTTTTCTTTCATTAACCGATGGGTACCAACAATTATATATATAAAAAATCTGCCTTCGATGTAAAATTAATAATTCTATATACACCCAGTTCGATCCAAATTATAAGGAACCCTTTTGTTGGTGGTTCTGTATAGAATTCTTTTAAGAATGATTCTATAAAACCAAAAAAGTGTCAGGGTCAAAAACAAAAAACCTTTAATCAATCAACACATGAATCACTGAATCACCATGTCAAGCTGCCGCCTGTGCCCACCTCTGCACTGCCACTCAATAGGCTGACTGTTTAATCAGTACAGTCCTGACATTCTCCAGCTGTGCTCAATTATGGAGAGTCAGAGGGGAGAGCGAGAGAGAGTGAGAGCAAGGCCTCGTTCAGTTTTATGGATCCAGATCTGAGCACAGCTGTAGGACAGACTGAAATACTGCACATGCATTACAAAACGCCATCATGCCTCAATATACCACAGGCACATTTTGCAGCTTTACATTAGTTGCTTAACTATTAAATCATTTCAAAAATGTTCAAATGCTGCCTTACTTCTCATACTGTGTTTTAAGTTTCCAGCTTAAAGAGTTTCAAACATCAGATCCCCACCATCTAGATCGTCATCCAATCTAAACGTCCTGCAAACCCACGGTCTTAACGTGTCCGTGAGCACCAGGAGAGTCCACGCAGCCCTAGGGCTGCTCGGTTTACTCCCACCGTGTGCATCAGGCATATTTTGGTCAACTTCTAGAAAAAAAATAAAAAAAAAATAAAAAAAAAAGAGGCCTTCAAATCTGGACCGTAAATTCATCTCCCAGTCCTGGACTATGTAATCCTTAGTAGGTGTGACACCCAATCACATTAACTATTCCCAAAACAAAAACCCAGGACTGAAAACAGGACTCCAGGTCCAGATTGAAGACCTGGGCTCTAGACAGTCTAGTCTTGGGATGAAGGCTTCAGCAGACTTTGCTAATGAAATTGAAACTGATCTGACAACATAAACCAAGCAGAGCAAATGAAGAAGGTCTAACCTGCAGATCCAGGTGCACTCCTAAGTAAAGGTGCTTCAAGTGGCTCTTTAAACAAGGCCACTAAAGAACCATGTTTGCTTCCATAAAAGAACCAGGATTCCTTTCATACCTACAGAGGTGAGCGTGCAGAACCATTATGAGGTCTAAAGAATGATCGTTTGATGTTCTTCACACTTCAAACAGAACCACCCTTCTTGTTAGTGCTGCTGACACACCTACAGGTCCTGATCTAGACCAGGCATCCATCTCAGTTTATGAAGGCCCAGATTAGCCAAGACTAAAGCCCTGCCACTCTTCAGTCAGCATCAGGTCAGCCTCTATTAAAGGATTGTGGCCAATCCTGCTTACATCCCTCTCACTTCTCCTAATGTGCTCCAGTTACCTTCCGCCATTCACTCCTACTGCCCCCCTTTCTTCACAAATCTGCTCAAGTTTACTGTTAAATATGTAATTAGATATTTTATCATATTGTGATAAATGTTATGGTGATAATAGAAAGCTTTTCTAATCATATGGAGGAGACTGTTAGTGTTAATAAACACTGATCAGCTTCATTAGATGAAGTTCAGCAGATGTTGAGTAGAAATCACTGTGTTCAGTACAGGAGAGGATCTGAACAGTAGTTTATAATAAGAATCCGTCGCTTCTGATGTTTTTAATCTGATAAATATTGAGTATTGCAGGAAAAAAAGTTTTTAAATATCATGATCTAGTATTTTTACCATATCACCCAGCCCTAATATGTAATATTATAAATGTAAAGGTCAAACATGTTTGTTAGTGGCCTCTTCTGCATAATTGCAGCCTTCTGTGAGTTTTGGTTTCACTTCAACGAAGCTGCTCAGAGTAATCGACCTGGAGGAAGTCGACCTGCATGTTTACAAACGTCGTTGCTGATGTGGTCTATAGTGGTCTACAGTTGCCCACAGTCTCTTGTCTGCCTGGGTACTGTCGAATAACAACAACGAGTATGGAGAAGATTCTGAGGCAGATACTACAGTCAAAATCCTCAATACTCATCCTCGCACCGTAGCAAGACGCATCTGCAAGTGGAAGACAGGCTGGGTCTGAACAGTCTCCTAATTTTGTAATGAAGGTGCCTACCACAGCACTGACGGGGTTCATACACTTTAACCAATTTCAAATTTAAGGACTTTCCATGACTTTTCACGTACAATATTTTTTTAATTTTTCCCCCAATTTTGTTATTTTATAAAGGACTATTCAGTGCTGGATTTCAGCATGTTTATTTTCCATGACTTTCCAGGTCAACTGAACACTGGTAAGTAGCGTGAATGAACAGAAAGCCCATATACCCAGAGTAGTGGGCCGCCACCTCAGCCCACAGCCTCGCTTTATCTATCTATACAATTTTACCAATTTTGTAACTATACCTTTAAGCCAGATATATGCAAATGAGCTATGCTATCACTGGCTGTTCCTCGTTCATAAAAGCACTCGGAGCTGAACTCTGAAGAAGCATGAATGGGTGGCTAAACAGAGGGGACATGTAAATGAGCTGGTTCTCCCAACATCAGAAAAACAGTGAATTTAAGACAGGCTGTTCCTACAGGTCAGTTTCCTTAAATGTAGAGTATAGGGGGGCTAAGGGAGTGAACCATAGGGATTTAGGCTTTAACAATGCTTACAGATTACTGCTTACAGACTCCTTTGTTTCAGGAATAAAAGTAAAGTAAATAAAAAAATTAATTCTCATTTTCCCTGTCAGCAGCTCTTTAAAATGGTATGATCTGATGATTTTGGATTAATATGACTGGAGACAAAAGCTAATCAGGTAAAAAAAAAAAGGTTCGCTCTGATTTTAAAAAGAGTTTAAAGAGACAATAACACTGAAAAATCATTATAAATCATTATACACAGAACATAAACGAGATTACTTCTCATTAGTGATGAGTGGACAATGCACCAAACCTTCAAATTCATATTGTCCCAACGTTGCCTGACCTCTTTCCTGTAAAACAATTAGCAGGGAGCCCATAAACCACCTTCAACACAATCCACACAGCTGCACTTCACGCTCTCAGTGCTCACAAATCCAGCATTTCATTTTCCGAAAGCCGGTTCGGAAGGTCAGGTGGCGTCAGCTCTGTAATAAAGGTTTTGCTTTCGGTTTAGAGCATCGTCCACATACAGCGAACGCGCAGTAATGTCGTTTGTGCAGCACGGTTCATGCCACTTCACCGCCCCGCCTGAACCATCTAGTCCAGAACCCACTTCACGCTCCTGGTGCTGCAGCTCACCTAACCCTTATCCGATCTCCGTGATCTGAGGAGAAACTGAAGCTGAAGACGTTCTCAGGGTGAAAGCAGGCACAGTGATGGTGAATTGACAGCTCGGTGGGAGGGGAGTCAGTGGTGTCAGTGGAATCCTACACATTCAGTGGTTTAATCAGCCTCTCACAGCAGTATTTCCTACAAAACCAGTCACACTAATGTGAAGCTTTAGATGCAGGGACAGCCCCTCCTGTCTGAACAGATCAGAGCACCAATGGATGACCATCAGTTTCAAAATATTAATGCAAAAATCCTGAAAATAAGAGATTTTCACATTTAAGAACCGTAATGAGATTCTGTGTGCAGATCATTGCAGCTTGAAACACGCCTATTTAAGCCCGGCCTTCTCACCACCACACCTAGCCTATAGGGAGAAGGACACCATTTACCAGGAGATGCACATAGCCTAAGAAAACAGCTAAATACAAATGTACATAAACACAAATGAGTTCTAGACATAAATCTTGTGGTTCAATCTTGGACCAAAACCTCTGAACAGTGTCTAAGCAGAGGACTTTTATGGCAACTGATTATTTAGTTTTAGTCGTGGCATGTTTAATTATTATAGCCGACTGGTTTTAGATGTGCTTACCTGTCTACCATCCTTACATACACAGTCCTACAGCTTAGGCCCACCTGAAGCCCTTCAGCCACAACATCCTATTTGGGCTACAAATGCAACAAAATGACTAAAATGCAGATCAAAGCAGGTCAATAAATACTCAATACACAATATTATTGTTTGTAGATTAAAAAAAAAAAAAGCAAATTGAGATTAGATTAGATTAGACGGAGGACACTGCAACGGATGATCAGATTGGACAGATAACACAGTCAAGACACTGATTGAAATATTTACTTTTACAATGAAAAAGGTAGAATGAAAAGTGATGTTATCTAACGGCGAAAGCCTTCAGTTCAATTATTTTATGTGTGTCTTAATATTTGTTTTTATTTGGCAATTTATTAGTCATGGCATGTTTAATTATCCTAGCCGACTGGTTTTAGATGTGCTTACCTGTCTACCATCCTTACATACACAGTCCTAGAGCTTAGGCCCACCTGAAGACCTTCTGCCACAACATCCTATGAGGGCAGGTCAATAAATAAATACACAATATTATTGGTTTTAGTAAAAATAATAATTTAAAAAAAGCAAATTGAGATTAGATTGGACGGATGACACGGCTACGGATGATCAGATTGGACAGAGAACACAGTCAAGACACTGACTGAAATATGTATTTTTACAATGAAAAAGGTAGAATGAAAAGCAATGTTATTTCACTGCCAAAGCCTCCAGTTCAATTATTTTATGTGTGTGTTTGATTATTCTTTTCTGTTTGGCAATTTATTAGTCATGGCATGTTTAATTAGCATAGCTGACTGGTTTTAGAAGTGCTTAACTATCTACCATCCTTACATACACAGTCCTAGAGCTTAGGCCCACCTGAAGCCCGAATGCAACAAAATGACTAAAATGCAGATCAATGCAGGTCAATAAAAACTCAATACACAATATTAGCATTTAAATTTGAGTGAAAAAAAATAATAATAAAAATCAGTCGAACCTAAACATGGTTCTGATGTCATTATTGACAGATAACATTGGGCATCCCTTATATGCATGCTTTTGCATAATGTAAATAATGGAGCTCCTGCAGCCTTAGCCAGAGATATAGAGACAGAGAAAGATATGCTGGAGGACAGGAGTTGGGCTTATCTAGAGAGAACCTTACATTTACACACACACCTATATACACACACACCTATATACACACACACACTTACTTACTTAGAAGAAACACACAGACAGCAGATACTGTCTGACCAACACATCGACACAAGCTTAGATTAGACTGGATGGACGCTTTTGGAGTCAGGACACCAGACTGAAACACGAATTCCTAACAATAAAGTAAGAATTTAAAGCGATGTCAATTATTTAACCCTCCCCTTATGTCGAGGGTCAAACTGCCCAGATTCAAAGTTTAACAAAATAACATTGAAAAATATTCATGAAATCTTTTCTGCTGGCTGAGCTTAATTAGCATAATGAACATGTAAAGAATCAATGGCAGATTTAATATGTTTAATTTACGCATGTTAGAATTCAGAGATCAGCCATGACATCAACACCACCTGCCCAATACGGAGTAGATACCCCTTTGAGGCATGGACTCCACAAGAGCTCTGAAGGTGACCTGTGGTATCTGGACACCTCTAGATGTTTACAGCAGATCATTCAAGTCCTGTAACTTATTAAGTGAGGCCTCATGAGCATCAGTGACCATGCCTCAGTCGATGGTTCACCAGTTGTCCCTCACTGGAGCCCCGCCTGATGTTCCGGAGATGTTCCGGAGATGTTCTGGAGATGTTCTGGAGATGTTCTGGAGATGTTCTGGAGATGTTCTGACCCAGTCGCCTAGCAATCAGAGACTAGATTCTTGTCTAATGGCTCAGATTGTTCCCTGCTTCAACACCTCAATCACCTTCAAGAGCTGACTGCTCACTTGCTGCCTAATCTACACAGGTTTCAGACCTCACCAGCCAGCCAGTCAGTCAGCCAGCCAGCCAGCCAGCCAGCCAGTCAGTCAGCCAGCCAGCCAGCCAGCCAGCCAGCCAGTCAGCCAGCCAGCCAGCCAGCCAGTCAGCCAGCAGTGTAATGCTATGGCTGATCTGTACACACACCTACACGCTGGTATTAATGGATATCTACACTCTCAACACCAATATCGTAAAATACGCCCCAATAATTATAAGAAAACACAAACAGTGACGTCGAGGCGAATGAGATTAGATTAGATTAGATTAGATTAGATTGGACGTTTTCAGAGTCAAGACTCTCGGTTTAGATGTTTGCTTTTACAATGAAAATGTAGAATAAGAAGCAGGTAGATCTTGACATTACTAAAATAATTAAAAGGGTTTAGATAAGCAGCTGTAGCGATCAGAGAAGGGAGGTAGCAATCATCTCACCTGCGTCTGAAACGAGCTAGCGTTAGCACTAGCTGGCTAGCAAGAGCTAGCTCCCTACCTTCCCTGCTAATGGAATCGATGACAGCAAATTCTAGATCGAAATTTCGTAAATTACGAGTTGGTTTTAACCCCTGACGACCATCAAACATCGCCGTCGATGTCATTTAACTGCGAAAGCCTCCAGAAACGCAGCGAATCGACGGCCGGCTGATGTCGGTCTGGTCGGAAGCGTCTCGCTGGAGCCGCTAAGCTAACTGGCTAAAGCGGACGCGGCGCTGCTGATTACAGCTCCGATTCGGACCCGCTCACCTTTCGCTGTGTCGGTGGGGTATAATTTCTCCGCTTTGTTGAGAAACTTGATGGCCTTGTCTTTATCCCCAGCCTCCAGCGCTCTGGTCGCTATATTTATGCATTTCTCGGCTTCGTCTCTGTTCCCCTCCATCGCTGCTCCTCGCTAGCCACCGGCTCAGCTGACCAACGCGCAGCAGCGCTCCCCCTCAGCACTTTCGCCTTTTTATCAAACACACAGAAACATGGAAAGTCGAGTTGATTCGCGTTCAAATTTCGTATTTTGTTTAAGACGAGAATTAAGACGAGAATTTGCGCGACCGAAGCACAGGTGTTTATTGGATACGGTTTAGTATTATTTTGTGTCGAAACCACTAATACCAATCTGAAGATGTGGAAACGTGTAGGTCATACATTTGTTGTGGATGCAGAGAATGAGAGAGAGAGAGGCAGGGGGGCGGGGGGAGAGAGGCAGGGGGGGTTGGGAGAGAGAGGCAGGGGGTTGGGAGAGAGAGGCAGGGGGTGGGAGAGAGAGGCAGAAGGGGGAGAAAGAGGGGAATGGGGATGGGGAAAGATGGGGATGGGGGAAAGATGGGGATGAGGGAAAGATGGGGATGGGGAAAGATGGGGATGGGGGAAAGATGGGGATGAGGGAAAGATGGGGATGGGGGAAAGATGGGGATGAGGGAAAGATGGGGATGGGGAAAGATGGGGATGGGGGAAAGATGGGGATGAGGGAAAGATGGGGATGGGGGAAAGATGGGGATGAGGGAAAGATGGGGATGAGGGAAAGATGGGGATGGGGGAAAGATGGGGATGAGGGAAAGATGGGGATGGGGAAAGATGGGGGTGGGGGAAAGATGGGGTGGGGGAAAGATGGGGGTGGGGGGAGCAGGGGATGGGGAAAGATGGGGATGAGGGAAAGATGGGGATGGGGGAAAGATGGGGATGGGTCAAGTCAAGTCAAGTCAAGTTGGTTTTATTGTCATTTCAACTACATACAGAGTACACAGTGAAACGAAACAACGTTCCTCCAGGACCATGGTGCAACATAGACAGTGCATACAGACACAAGTGCAACACAAACAAACAAGTGCGGACAGACAACACAGTACAGACAGAGGATAATAAATAATTGGCTGTAGTGTGCAAATTGTGCAATGTGCGATAAATAGAGTCCAGTGAGGTCGTAAAGTTATTAGTGCAAATGCTTTGTGCAAAAAATGCTTCCCATGTTATCTGGGGTAAATGGTTGGAAAGAGAGAGAGAGAGAGAGAGAGAGAGAGAGAGGGAGAGGGAGAGAGAGAGAGGGAGAGTGTACATGTACCAGAAAGACATCAGTTCAGAAGTTGAGTTGTGCTGAGGAGTCTGATGGCTTGGGGTAAGAAGCTGTTGCAGAGTCTGGTCGTGTTGGACCGGATGCTGCGGTACCTTCTTCCTGATGGCAGGAGGGAGAACAGTCTGTATGAAGGGTGGGTGGAGTCATCCACAATGCTGGTTGCTTTGCGGATGCAGCGGGTGGTGTAAATGTCCATGACGGAGGGGAGAGAGACTCCGATGATCTTCTCAGCTGTCCTCATAATGCGTTGGAGGGTCTTGCGGTCAGAGGCTGTGCAGGTCCCAAACCAGGCAATGATGCAGCTGCTTAGGATGCTCTCTATGGTTCCCCTATAGAAGAGGGTGAGGATGGGTGGAGGGAGACGGGCCTTTCTCAGCTTCCGGAGGAAGTAGAGGATGGGGAAGAAGGGGTAGAGAAAGAGAGGCACTGGTACTGTTAATCAAATGTTAATCAAATCACATTTATTTATATAGCTTTTTATAACTGGCGTCGTCACAAAGCAGCTTTACAGAATCAGTAACCAGTAAACAGACAAAAAATCAACACCACAAGAAGACATGAAAACCTAAGACCCCCAGTGAGCAGCCAGTGAAGACCACCATGCAGGAGAACCTCCCTCAGAGCTGGAGGAAGAAACCTCGGGAGGAACCAAGACTCACAAGGGGGACTCGACCCGTCCTCCTCTGATCAGAACTATTAATGAATTATTGATAAAAGTCAAAGAACAGCATAATTATGCAGCATAATTAATCTTAATATCATAATATAAGAGTATTATATCATTTAATATACAGAGTAAAGAGAGTAGTGATGGGTAATAGTGGTGATATTAATAGTGCCGGACAGGTAAGAGTCCATATAGATTTGAACATGGTCATTAGGCAGGTAGCAGTGGCAGCAGGGTGGGAAGCTGGTCTGACAGGTGTGGTGGGGGAGCCTGGTGGTCGGACTGGTGGGTGGCAGCTGGTCTGACACAGGTAAAGGGACAGGTCTTCTAACAGGTCGGGCCGGTCATTTACTCAGAGAAGGTAATTATGTACTGTTACCATTACTGTTGCGGTTATTTTGGCTAATTATGGTTTTTGATCATCATTGCTGGTGTATTGCTTTGGCAGTATTAGACTCTATTAATCTAAATAGAGATAGAGAAATGTTTTATTTTATTTAAAACATTTAATGTATCTTTACTGTTATTTTAGGCTAATTAGTTGTTTATGTCAGTTTTGCTGTTATTGTCATTATTGTTATTGACCCTGTAGTATTGCTTTGGCAATATTAGACTCATTACAGTCATGCTATTGTAATATCTATGATCACATTTACTACTAGTTAAATTTTGTTGCTGTCATTTTAGGCTAATTGTTTTTGTTATTATGATTGTTGCCATTTCTTTGCTATTGTTACTATTGCATTGCCTTGGCAATATATACAGGAGAATGAGAATTCCAAATTTAGATATTAGTTTCCAGTACATTTAATTATATCTATTTATCATAGTCACTAAAATGTATTTAAAGACATTTTCACGATTTATCACGATACATGTAATCACACACTCAATACATCAGTAGCAACAGATTCAGATACTCTCCCATTTTTAATACACTGATTTTTATTCAACATCTGCAGCACTGGTCCAATTAAACCAGTTTAATTACACTGTTTGTGATGAAACCTGCAGTTGATTCTTCAGTGTTCAGTGTTGTCCTCGATCACCATAACAAAATTTATCACGATACGATAAACTATCACCATATTGCTCAGCCCTAGTCACTACTACTATTATACTACTACTGCTAGCATGTGATCAGATCGTTGGACGGTGGAGCAGATGGACGCTAGCGTTTCAGGGAGCTCCCATGTCTGTGTTACCTTCTGGCTCTCTCCTTTTAATCAGGCTGTAATAGTCAGACCTGCTGGAGTCGTCAGACACTCTCTGATACTGCTCAGCATTCTCTGCTCTCCATAAAATCCTCTCAGAACTAACTCTGTGTCTTTACCTACGAGTTAATGACTGTCCACTCATCCAGCCCTGACCGCTGGGGTCCCCTTTACCTGTGATAGACCAGCGGCACACTCTCCTACCACTATTACCTGCCTAATGAGCATGTTCAAACCCTTATGGACTCGTAACTATCTGCCACTATTAATATCACCACTCTTACCCATCATTACTCTGACCGTCATTGCCATGACTATATTAAGTTATTCTACACCATGATTATTAAATTATGATTATGAATATGTTGCACTCCTGAGCAGTTCAACAGTTTAGGTGGTTTTGTGACGGTTATCAATAATTTATAAATAGTTCTGACCAGAGAAGGACGGGTCGGGTCCCCCTTCTGAGTCTTGGTTCCTCCCAAGTTTTCCCTGCCACTGTCGCCGCTGGCTGCTCACTGGGGGTCTATGATCCTTCATGTGTTTTTATGTTATTGATTTTTTTGTGTCTTTTACTAATTACTGATTATATAAAGCTGCTTTGTGACGACAAAAAGGTGCTAAACAAATAAATTAGATTTGATTACTATTGTCATTATCGTTGCTTTACTTTTGTCCAGCTGTCTATTTGTATATCCACCCAGACCAACATTTCTGAATGTTTGATTTAAGAGTTCTGTTTACACCAGCAAAAAAGGCAGTCAGTCAGGCAGTGAGTCAGTCAGGCAGATGGTCAGTCAGTCAGGCAGTGAGTCAGTCAGGCAGTCAGTCAAGCAGTGAGTCAGCCAGTGAGTCAGCCAGTCAGTCAGCCAGCGAGGCAGTCAGCGAGGCAGTCAGCGAGGCAGTCAGCGAGGCAGTCAAGCAGTGAAATCAGGCAGTCAGGCAGTGAGTCAGTCAAGCAGTGAGTCAGCCAGTGAGTCAGCGAGGCAGTCAGTCAGGCAGCCAGTCAGTCATTCATGGACTTCATTCATTTTTCCAATAAAGACGTTCTAGAGACAATAAACCTCATTATAATGCATTATTTACTGTTATTAACCCCAAATGACAACCAAGCCACCCTGTAAGACATTTCCCATTCAGACCTCAGTGTTTAACATGTGAGACAATAAAAAACATACAGTGCTCAGAAATGTGCTCAAAAACACTCCACTAGGCTTTGTGCTAAAGGACAGTGCCATTCTACGTGCAGCTTGATGGAATATAATCTGAACCCTCAATGCACCCCTACATCACCTTCTCTACATGCTTTAGAAACAGTGACCACTGGCAAATCTTCTATATTAGCATTTCCTGATAAGACCGGTAAGGCAGGTGAACCTCCCTCCGCTGAGGCAGAAATATCTGTAAACAGTGTGCACTGATATTTGGGGTGCTGGTTTATTCAGTCAGGTTCTGCTTCTGTGCCGTTTTCTCCGGTTCGGTCAGTTTGGTCAGCGCTGCATGGATTCGGAAGTGCAGCCTGGACTCCATAGAGTAGTCCTTATAATTCAGCCTAGAAGAAAGACAGAAGAGGGGTATTAATGCTGTAGGAGTGGCAACAGTACTATTTCAAATGTTTAACCAGATGATAAAGGAATCTCCCATTTTTAATACACTGATTTTTATTCAACATCTGCAGCACTGGTTCAATGAAACCAGTTTAATTACACTGTTTGTGATGAAACCTGCAGTTGATTCTTCAGTGTTCAGTGTTGTCCTCGATGTGCTTAGAAAAGCTTATTGTCACCATAACAAAATTGATCACGATACAATAAACTATCACCATATTGCTCAGCTCTAGTCACTACTACTATTATACTACTACTGCTTGCACGCGATCACTCAGGTTTGTGGACGGTGGAGCAGATGGACGCTAGAGTTTCAGGGAGCTCCCATGTCTGTGTTACCTTCTGGCTCTCTCCTTTTAACTAGGCTGTTATTAAAACCACAACATTAAAACCACTGAATAAAGTGCATAAAATCAAATATTGAGAGATGTTTTTTTCTTATTATAAATTGATTTTCTTCAAAAATCTTCTTTCTGTTTTTTCGTCTTAGCTTCTCACTTAAGCGAGATTAAGAAGATTTGGTATTTTACAAAATATGTTCTTAAATATTCTCTAAAATATCCCACACTAATAATAGCCTTGCACTTGTCTGTGTGTAAGAGTTTAGAAGGTAGGTTTAGAAAATGATGAGTTTAATAGTTGAATTATTAGAATTAAGCTCTAATTTAACTGGTTTAACGTTCCTTTTCTGTTCTCCAATGCGTGGATATTCGGAAATGTTATTTAATGCTGTTTAAGGTAAGCTGGGAAATGCAGCATAAAAGTCAAAATTAATATTTTTATATAACTGGTATATGACTGGCCTAAATCAGAAAATGTCTAAAGAAGATTGTAAGATAATAATTAAGACTTTTAGATCTGAGAACTTCGTCAGATCTTTTTTGAAGTATCGCAATTAAGAACTTTAGAGATTATCTTAAGATCCTTCGTAAGTAAGAAAATTGGACAAGCCTAAAAATCTGAGCCACAGTCATGAGGTTCTAGACAATGACTGGTCAGAACATCTCCAAACAACATCAGGCAGGTCTTGTGGGGGGTGTTCCTGGTATGCAGTGGTCAGTACCTACCAAAAGTGATCCAAGGAAGCACAGCTGGTGAACCCGGAGGCTCACTGGTGCTCATGGAGGCCTTAAGGGTCTAACATCTGAAGGCCTCTAGACACCACAGGACACCTTCAGAGCTGTTTTGCGTGCACTATTGTGGCCTACACAATACTGGGCGGGTGGTTTTAATGTTATGGCTGATCTGTGTATAGGAGTATTTAACTAAATTTAGTGGCGAGTCATATTCAGAATATATGACCGCTCTGCTTCACACACCCACAACAGTGCACCTCAATTCCTCCACCAGCTTTGACTCAAATCACAGAGGTTATAACATCCAGCTAAAAACATTCATAGCGGGAAACATACTGTACACAGAGTACACTGTGGATATACACTATGGACAAAAGTATTGGGACACCTGCTTTTTAATGTTTTTTTTAAGGGAAAAATGTCTCCTGCTTTTGTTGGAGTAACTGTCTCTACTGTCCAGAGAAGACTTTCTACTAGATTTTGGAGGAAAAACCTCACATTGCTGTGAGGTTTTGATTGCACTCAGCAACAAGAGCATTAGTGAGGTCAGGATGTTGGATGACGATCACCACCTCACCTTATCATCCCCAACCCATCCCAAAAGTACTGGATGGAGCTCCTCCACCATCATTCCAGAGAGCACAGTTCTTCCACTGCTCCACAGCTCCTCAATGCTGGGGGGCTTTATACCCCTCTAGCCCACACCTGGCATTATTAGGCTCATCTAGTTTATCTGCTCCAGAGAGTCCTATTCTATTGGCAGTACTTCTCTACAAGGACTAGACAAGCATGAGTGTGTGTGCGCATGCGCATGAGGTCCATGGCATGGTGGGTGCCTGATGAATATCTATCAGTAGGGTGCCCCAGAGTTTTGGAGATAGGTATCAAAAACCGTTTCAACAATTGTTTTGTAAGTTTGCCCATTACAGACACACCAGGGTTCGGTCCATTACTGATTTAAGCAGGACTGTACTGAACGCTGAGAGGCTCCCGCTTAACCCGTTATCAGACCACAAGAAGATGAACTCACTTGGCCTTTTCAATGCAGGCGATGGCTTTTTCCACGTCTCCCTGCTGCTTGTACAGGAGGCCCAGTTCATACATGGTGAAGGGCACCAGATAGTGGTCGTATTTGATGGTCTTCTCACTGAGGAGCAAAGTTATTGTCAGACTGCAAAACTAACCAACCACACTCGCGCACAAAACTAACTACTAACTAACTAAGTAATTAACTAATTATCTAACTAACGAACTAAATAAACAAACAAACAAACAAATAAATAAATAAATATTCACACCACATTTTTTACTGTTAGAAATGCAATTAATAAAATTGCAAATTCATACTGGATAAAACTCCACCCCAAATATTTACTGAGAGACTACACAATATACACACACACAGACACACACACAGACACAGCAGATTCATACTGGATGAAAAGACACTGCTTATCAGCAACCAGCTAAGTTCCAGAACCTCACCAGATAAAACAAAGTCCTCTCCAACAGAACCTTCTCCGGCTGTTCGTGTGATGCTCACCTGGAGATGACGTTGTTGAAGCAGCGCTCCGCCTGCTCCAGACGGCCCAGGTGCCTCAGACACAGACCTTTCAGCATCTGCACCACACTCTGGTCATCAGCGTAGTACACAGACGGGTCTGGAACATGAGAGTCAGTGGTCATCACTATATCTCCAGAGGTTTGTAGACACCTGATCCTTCAGCATTTGATTGAATTCAGCCCCATGAGAGCACTGGTGAAGTCTGGTTCTGATAACGTCCAGTTGAATGATTCGTTCTGCCACTCCAACTCATCCCAAAAGGATCGGAAGGACCTCGATCACGCCAGAACACATTGCTAGGGGGCTTTATACTCATCTAGCCCGAACTCTGCATTGGGCACAGTGAGCTTTAGCTGCTCCAGCGCGCCCCATTCTATTGGTCAGTGCTTTTCTATAGAGTTTATACAAGCTGGGTAAATGCTGCAGAGGTAACTCAATAAAACAGTGTCCGGATACTTTTGGACACTGTATGTATAGGCAGAATAAAGAAATGAGCGACGGTGACTCGAGCGGATCTTTAGTTTCGGCAGAAATGATTAAAATGGGAACAGCTCTTACTGCTGGCGTCGTTTTTCAGGTCCTCCTCTGCCTTCTCGATGGTGGTCAGGATGTCCTGCGTCAGCGCCGGCCTTTTACCAACGATAGTGAAGCCGTTCCACACATACATCATTTCCTAGAGAGAGAGAGAGAGAGAGAGAGAGACAGAGAGAGACAGAGAGAGACAGAGAGAGACACACGCAGAGAGAAAAAAAAAAAAAACAGAGCGAGAGCAAGAGCGAGAGAGAGAGAGAGAGAGAGAGACACAGAGAGAGAAAAAAAATGACTTTTTTTTTTTTTTTAAGACCACTTACACTGAGGCTGTGAGCGTTCTGAAGCGTTTACATCCTCTAAAACAAATGTGTCCATATGCAAATTACTGCAGAATATGCATTTATTTAAAATAATAATAACTAATAAATAAATAAATAAATAATATGTCAAATCATCCCAATTGTGCAAAACTTTAATATGAAAAAAAAAACAGCACATAAGAGCTTCTTATCTATTCAGCACATTATAAAAGTGTTTCACCTCCAGCCCAGCCCATAATGAGCCTAAACTCCAGTCCAGTCCAATCAACCCCAATCCAGCCCAATCAACCCCAGTCTAGTCCAATCAACCCCAGTCTAGTCCAGTCCAATCAACCCCAATCCAGTCCAGTCCAATCAAGTCCAGTCCAGTCCAGTCCTTCAGGTAAACACGTGTTCTCTTGCTGGCAAGCTATACGTTGTTCATGGACAGATAACACACTGACGCCTTACCTACACACACACACACACACACACACACACACACACACACACACACACACACACACACACACACACACACTTACTTCCATTAAAGTAAACTTCTATTTGAAATAATCCTCATCAGATTTTCTATTTTTACCTGCACTTTGTCTTTCTTTTTCTGATGTTGATTTAGTAGAAATGAAACGGCCCATTTTGGAAATTTTGGCCTGTTGCCAGTTGACAACACAAATTTTGACAACAACAAATAAACCAACATTACTCTTGCCAATTTTCTCTCTCATCCACACCCACTTGCAATTCCTTCATACCCCACCAGGGGGAATGCTACTGTTTAAAGTCTGGACACCTTCAGAGGAGTGAAGCCATATTCCAACCTCATTTATCAAAATCCAGAAAAAAAAAAATGGAACAGGTAAAGGGAACGGCTCACATTGTCTACGTGTGTGTGTGTGTGTGTGTGTGTGTGTGTGTGTGTGAGAATCTTACCAGCGCTGGGATAACCAGCTTTTTGGGGTTGCTGGAGTTGTAGCGTCTGGCTTTACGTGCAGCAAACTTCTCTGTGGGGACAGACTTCCCTGCAAACCGCAGCCTCAGACTGTCCACCTGCCTGAAACACACATGGTAAACACACACTCATCAGACATCAGGGGACACATCACAACAGGTTCCAATAAGGGGCAGAAAAGTGCACTGATCAGGAGGTGGGATCAATCTGGGGCTTCCACTATTGCTAATCCTAACCAACTCCAAGTGCAAACACACATCACGTGTCCAAATATTTATGGACACCCCTTTCAATGATTGCACTCAGCTACTTGAAGTTGCACCTATTGCTGACACAAATGTGCAAATGCGCACACACACACACACACACACACACACACACACACACACACACACACACACACACACACACACACACACAGCTTGTGTAGTCCTAATAGAATAGGACTCTTTTGAGGTGTTTACATCAACCTAATGCCAGGCTTAGAGGGGTATAAAGCCCCCCAGCATTGAGCTGTGGAGCAGTGGAAGAACGGTGTTGCTGAGTGCAATCAAATCCTCTAAAATCTAGTAGAAAGTCTTCTTCTCTGGACAGTAGAGACAGTTACTCCAACAGAAGCAGGATCAGCTCGTGATTTCAGATGAAATGAGCAGGTGTCCCAATACTTTTGTCCATAGAATGCAGCTCTGGTTCACGCCAAAATAACTGTGAAACGTCAGATCTCATGATGCACTGAATCGCTTTCTAAAGAGTCAAAATGGAACTGAATCAAATCAAAATGAAGGCGAGAGATTTTCACAAAACTCCCTCTCTCGCACCCCTGCACACCTGTGCTGATTCTGCTCACCTGAACAGCTCCACTATATCCTCTCCAGTCTTCTCCACTTCTTCCTCCGAGAGCATGCTAAGGATGGAGGCTTTCTGGAACACGTAGATGGTCTGCAGGAGAGGAACCAACCACAGAGTAAACCAAACAGGCCAGAGGTCCGTCCAGCAACTGGGGTCTTCAGTTAGTTAGAACAGTGGGTTTGAAACCAGCCCCGTGCTGATGTGCTAGGAGATGGGCTGGAGAAAAATCTGGACTATCTGGAGGTCTCTAAGGACTAATTACGGATTTACAACATTCTAAATTAAGCATTTATTTATTTATTGCAATAATAATAGCACTGTAAGTCAATATAATGTGTGCAATACTTTTCCATATTTATCACAGTTATTAACAATGTCACTTATATTTTACTATATTCATATAATTTATATACAGTGAGTCCAAGAAGTATTTGATCCCTTGCTGATTTTCTTCGTTGGCCCACTAATAAAGACATGATCATTCTATACTTTTAATGGTAGATGTATTCTTACATGGAGAGACAGAATATTAAAAAGAAAATCCAGAAAATAAATCTAAGGAATATATATTAATTGATTTGTATTTCATGGAGTGAAATAAGTATTTGATCCCTTAGTATTCATTAGCAGTTCTGGCTTTTACAGACCAGTTAGACACTCCCAATCAACTTGTTACCTGACCTGAAGCCACCTGTTCTCACTAATCACTTGTGTGAAAAACACCTGTCCACAGAATCAGACAGATCACACAGATTTCAAGTCTCCAACATGGGTAAAACCAAAGAGCTGTCACAGGACCTCAGAGTCAGAATTGTTGACCTTCACAAAGCTGGAATGGGCTACAAAAAGATTAGTAAGGTGTTGGATGTGAAAGTAACAACTATTGGTGCAATTATCAGAAAGTTTAAAGAGTATAACATGACAATCAACAGACCTCGGCCCGGTGCTCCAAAGAAGATTTCGCCTCGTGGGGTGGCAATGATGCTGAGAACAGTCAGAAATCGTCCTGCAACCACTCGGCAGGAGTTAGCAAATGACCTGAAGGCAGCTGGGACCACAGTTTGCAAGGAAACAATTGGCAACACTTTGCGCAACAATGGATTCACATCCTGCAGTGCCCGAAAGGTACCCCTGCTGAAGAGAGCACATGTGGAGGCGCGCCTCAAGTATGCCAATGATCATTTGAAAGATGAACCAAGTTATTGGGAGAAGGTTTTGTGGTCAGACGAGACCAAAATTGAACTTTTTGGCCTCAACTCCACCCGCCATGTGTGGAGGAAGAAAAATGCTGCCTATGACCCCAAGAACACTGTGCCCACCGTCAAGCATGGAGGTGGAAGCATAATGTTTTGGGGGTGTTTCTCTGCCAAGGGTACAGGGCTACTTCACCGCATCACTGGGAAGATGGATGGAGCCATGTACCGCACAATCCTGAGGGACAACCTCCTCCCCTCTGCCAGGGATCTGAAAATGGGCCGTGGTTGGGTCTTCCAACATGATAACGACCCTAAACATACAGCAAAGGCAACAAAGGATTGGCTCAAGAAAAATCACATTAAGGTCATGGAGTGGCCCAGCCAGTCGCCAGACCTCAATCCGATCGAAAATCTATGGAGGGAGCTGAAGGTCAGAGTTGCCAAGCGACAGCCCACCAACCTTCATGATTTAGAGAGGATCTGCAAAGAAGAGTGGGCCAAAATTCCCCCTGGTGTGTGTGCTAAACTTGTGGTTAACTACAACAAACGTCTCACCGCTGTGCTTGCAAACAAAGGCTTTGCCACTAAGTATTGAGTGTGTTTGGCAAGAGGGATCAAATACTTATTTTCCTCATTGAAATACAAATTAATTAAAATATATTCTTTAAAATTATATTCTGGATTTTTGTCTTGATATTCTGTCTCTCCATGTTAGAATATATCTACCATTAAAAGTGCAGAAGGATAGTGTCTTTATTAGTGGGCAAACAAAGAAAATCAGCAAGGGATCAAATACTTCTTGGACTCACTGTACATGTACATTTTTCACATTAAAAAAAAAACGTTCTCTTTGTCCTAAATTGATTTTATTTATACAGTGTTTATTTTAAACAGTGTTTATTTATAGTGTTAATTTTATAGTGTTAATTTTATAGTGTTCATTCATATAGTGTGCATTTTATACAGTGTTTATTTATTAAAGTGTTTGTTTTATACAGTGTTTATAAAATAACACTATAAAACAAACACTATAAAATAACACTACAAATAAACACTATAAAAGTGTTTATTTATACAGTGTTTATTTATAGTGTTAATTTTATAGTGTTTATACAGTATTTATTTTAGAGTGTTAATTTTAGAGTGTTTATTTTATAGTGTTTATTTTATAGTGTTTATTTTATAGTGTTTATACAGTGTTAATTTTATAGTGTTAATTGTATAGTGTTTATACAGTGTTTATTTTAGTGTTTATTTTATAGTGTTTATACAGTGTTTATTTTATAGAGTGTTAATTTATAGTGTTTATTTATATAGGGTTTATTTTATAGTGTTTACACAGTGTTTATTTTATAGAGTGTTAATTTATTAGAGTTTTTATTTATTAAAGTGTTTATTTTAACACTAATGTTTGCAACTTAACAACAGTTTCCTTCCCAGGATCAATAAAATATTTCTGATTCTGATTTAGATTTAGGCCTAAAACTTCTACTTAATAGGTTGTCATTGTAGGGCTGGGCGATATGGTTTAAATACTATATCACAATATTTAAAGACAATTTTCTCGATACACAATATTTATCACAACGCAAAAACCTTTCATCTCCATTTTGTTTTTCAGTTTCAGACTTTTCTCCATAGTGTGAATCTGGCAGTTCATTTTGAAAGGACCAATAGAAATGCTCCAAAATGGTGGTTTTTCTATGTCCTGGAAAACTGCTGTTCTGGAAATACAAGGTTTTTTAAGTTTGGGCACCCCTGGTCAACATTTCCGTTCCTAAAGAAGTGAAGTGAATAAGAGACGGCCTGATTTAAGTAAGAACGTTTTATATTGAACATGTTTTTAATATTTCAATTTAATTAAGGTCAATTTCTAGTTATTTTTTCTATGTTTACAGTTTCCAAATAACCAAAAAAAAAAAGAAAAGGAAAATCAAAAGTTTGGACACCCCGCGTGATCAGTACTTCAGAACACAGTTCCAGTTCTGGGTTTTGGCTCGTGGGGTTCTACAGGAAGAGAGGTACTGTACCTGAGACCACTTGCTTTCCTTACAGAGCAGGTCAGCATAGCGGTAGGCCTCCAGCCAGTCCTGCTGGAACGAGTATGTCCACATCAGCTCCCAGTAGCACAGGTGGTGGATCTGACGCCACTCCTCCTGAGTCGCAATACACTCCAGAAACAACTTTTGAGCCTGTTCACACACACACACACACACACACACACACACACACACACACACACACACACACACACACACACACACACACACACCAATATTATTTTGACTTCCTGATGCATTGTTGTGTATATTAAGATTATCACAGCTTAAATGGTGTGGCTCAGCCAATCAGGTTTCAGATCTGAAAGTCAATGGGTTGTGCCCAGAGCACTACTCACCATCTCAAACTCTCCTTTTAGCACCGCGATCCGGGCAGCATAGAAGAGCATGAGAGCACCCTATTCACATACAAACCCACACAGAGGTAATAATGCACTCAGTTCCTTTCCATCCACACAACACCTCTATAAAGTGGTTTACAACAGTTTGGGCACCGCTGGCAAGATTCCACATTTTTTCTGCAATATTAACACTGATCCTTAATATTACTACTTATTATATTCTTATTATGATGTAATACATTGTAAAATTATAAAGTCTCAGAACTAGGGACCGACTTAACTCATTAGGACCGGTAAAGCAGATAACAACAGTTATGAGGATGCAATAGCCGATGATCATTCCAGAGATTAATAAATTATTATATAATAATCTAATCTAATTGAATTGATGCTGAAAAGCAAAGGAAGCATATATATATATATATATATATATATATATATATATATATATATATATATATATATATATATATATATATATATATATATATATATATATATATATACATACACACACATACATACATACACATATACATACATACATACATACATACACATATATATACATACATACATACATACACTCAAAACCTCACATGAAAGAGAGATAAAAGCACTTAAACTAAATGCAAGACAATATGCAGAATGATGCGCTATTTGGACAAAAGTATTGGGACACCTGCTTATTCACAGTTTCTTCTGAAATCAAGGGTACTAAAAAGAGTCAACCCTGCTTCTGTTGGAGTAACTGTCTCTACTGTCCAGAGAAGAAGACTTTCTACTAGATTTTGGAGGATGGAGCATTGCTGTGAGTATTTGATTGCATTCAGCGAGGAGAGAGTTAGTGAGCTCAGGGTGTTGGATGATGGTGATCAACAGCCCACCTCATCATCCCAAAAGTATTGTGGACAGAGCAACGGCTCAATGCTGGGGGGCTTTATCCCCCCCTAGCCCATGCCTGGCATTATTAGGCAGCATGGAGCCAATAGCTTTATCTAGTTTATCTGCTCCAGAGAGTCCTAATCTTTTGGCAGTACTTTTCTACAGGGCCTAGACAAGCTGTGTGTGTTTATTTGTCCACAAATATTTGGACATGTAATTTGCCTTGGAGTGCCCAAACGTTTGCATACATTTGCAAAAAGTAATTAAGAAAGCAGAGAAATTGGTTCACATACTTTGGGAAATTTTTGAGCATAGGGTTCAAGAAGAGCCTCCGCCTCAGCAAGGTTACACTCACCAGTACCTGACAGCCATATAAGACCAAATGAGAAAAATATGGAATATGTTATACATCATATTATATTAATTTACATGTAAAACAGTCACCAAAATGCTTCTGAAAAGTGCCACAGGAGGGCAGTAGTGAGATGCATCCGACACCTGGCACCAATCACACTACTACACTAGAACAGGGATCACTGGTCTTACTGGAGAGAGCAAGGCTAGTTGTGCTGCTGACGACTAGATGCATGACCTGGATTTGAAACAGACATCATCTGGTCATAGTGACCGCGCCTTATTCTGCAGGACGTCTCAGGGGCTGTTCTTCAGAGTTTGTGTGTTGACCGGTAAAGTGCAAAAACCCGAATCGCCAAGCCGCCACTGTTGGAGCCCCTGAGCAAGGCCCTCAACCCTTTCTACTCCCTGGGTGTCGCAGTGATGGCCGCCCACCTCTCAAGGCATGTGTGCTCACCGTTACTGTGTGTGTGTGTGTGTGTGTGTGTGTGTGTGTGTGTGTGTGTGTGTGTGTGTGTTCTCACTGCACAGATGGTTTAAAGGTGGAGGCCAAATTCCATCTAATGGTGAATATGGTGGTCCGCTCACCCAGGATGACCGTGATGTAGATGTTGAACATGAGGAGGGTGAAGGCGCTCAGGATGGAGCGGAGGCTGGCGGTTGCGGCTCCGTGATGCAGGTGACTCAAACCCACCTCCTATTAGGAACAGTGATCAGTGTGGTGAACACAGGTAACGGTTCAGGTCATACTGAGCAGGAATGACACAACAGGACAACAGGACTCATTTTTTATGTTTTTATATGTAACATTTCTGTGCAGACAAATGATCATTTTCAGATTTCAGTGTATTTCATAACGGCTTCGTACCTGATTTGTGTAGAATATGCAATTTTTAAAACTATGGCACATCCATTAGCATTGAACTCACTCTGTTTCCTGAGAAGCCAACAAATTCCAGCAGCCTAAGAACCCTAGCAGGGAACAAAGACAGCATCTAACACACACACACAGACACACACAGACACACACAGACACACAATTAATATCAGTTCAATACTTTTGCAAAAGGGATGCACTAATATGGACACTGTGGGTCATCGCCAACATCCTAAATTCAAATGTGAATATCTGTGGATTAAATAGTTATATTCTATAAATAAATAAAGTAAATAAATAAAATATTATTATTCATTTATTATATATATAATTATGTAACATAATTAAATAATATATAATATTATGGAAAATACTATAGAAAATTCCATTTCTCCCCCATTTGAAAAGCTAATTACCCAATTTCATCCACGTGAACTCAACCAATCACTAGCAATGCCCCAACACTAAGAGGGTGAAGACTAGCACGTCTCCTCTGACACATGTGAGACCAGTCGCCATCTCAAACTGCTGCTGATGCAGCATCACTAGGTAGTTAGTGCACCCAGAGGAAAGCAGGGCTCCCCAGCTCCGAGGAGTGACGTGGGGAGGAAGTGCCATCAACCCACCTCTGAGAGAGCAAGGCCAACCGTGCTCCATCTGACTCCGGCTGCTGATGGCGAGCAACATGACGCGGGATTCGAACCTGCGATCCTCAGATAATAGTGGCAGCACCTTAGTCCACTGGACCTCTCAGAGCCCGGCATAAGCTCTTTTTCATTTGAATTAGTACATTAATAGAGGCTCCAGATAGGTAATCCAGCTTCACCTCAATCCTCTGCTCTTCACATTTCCTCCAAATCTATGCATTTGTCCGGCTATCTGCCAAAACCGATGCAATCCTGATATCATGTGCACCTCTGTTGTGTAATAAATACATTCATCAATATCATCATATTTTTCTATATGCAATGAAGTGTGTGTATTGCATGGACTGTCAGATCTTGCTTGTACTTTACCAAGTTGAAGGATCCAATGCCCATGTTGACGCCACCAACAAAATGAATGTGTGTGTCCTTGTCTTTGCTTTGATCCAGCATGGTCTCACACTCTCTAAGGGTTACGAAAACAAGCAGGTCCAATTAGAAAGAGATTAGACTACACAGCTCACTGTGTGCAGCATTCATTATGGTGTTCTCTGACTTTACTTACAGTGTTTACACATTTTAACAAGGGCAGCGTTTACAATCAGTGTACATTAGAATTATTACGTCGTTCACTTACTTGAACATGAGGTAACTTGTGCGCATTTTAAGTCCAGCTTTGATGAACCCGATCACACTCTCATCCTGTTCATGAAAGAAAGAAACACTTGTTTTAAGTCCTTCAGAACACAGATATTACCTATATTCTATAACACATGACTGTCCCGCCAGAAATCGCATTCAAATCTATAGAAACTACTAGATGGACAAAAGTATTGGGACAGCTTTGGTTCATTCACTGTTTCTTCTGAAATCAAGGGTATTAAAAGAGTTTCTCCTGTTTTGTTGGAGTAACTGTCTCTACTGTCCAGAGAAGAAGACTTTCTACTAGATATTGGAGGAGGAGCATTGCTGTAAGCATTTGATTGCATTCGCAGACAGTGAGCTTTGGTGAGATCAACATCCCACCTCATCCCCAACGCATCTCAAAAGTATTAAGATTGCCTATTCTAATGGAAGTACATCTCTACCAGGACTAAACATTTGGACATATTGTGTTTATCAGTTTATGGGTGCACTTAAGTTTGAACTGGCTAAAAGGTGAGTGCACTTGGCTTTACCTCTATAAAGCTGAGTGCTGCCATCTGCAGGAGCACCTCAGCGTAGCACAGTTCAGCATGCATCTCCTCTGCAGGGGAAGACCACAGAATTACTACAGTACTGTCAGAATGACATAAATGTAGACATTGTGGACAAGATGTGGAAGGAGGTTTGGATGGAGTTACAACTATGGTGTTTTTTCTGTTCAACATCATCCAGACCTGGCACAACATATAATATTCCCTGTCAATCTACAGATCGGGGGTCTTTGGGGGCCAGGTCCCAGCATAGTTTGATGATTTTCCTGCTTAAACAGACTGACTTGCAAATCTTCATCCTGCACCACGGGACAAAGATTTCCCAGACCATAGAAATCTAGCTGAGCACTTTTTTCCAGTTGATTTTATTATTATTATGCAAAAATAACAATAATAATAATAATAATAATAATAATAATAGCCTTCAGACTGCAGTCAGGTATCAGGGGTGCAGCTTTTAAAGCTCATTGGTTTTGATCCCAAGGCTTTGCATTACTAACCCACATCTGTAGCTCCCCACTAGCAATGCTCCTGGCACCAGAAGAGTAACGCATGCTCAGTAGAGCACAGAGACGCTCCTTTAATAGAGCTGATATTACTGAAATGCTTCATTTTCAATGGGCAGATCTGCAGCTGAAACAGGAGCCTAGTGCTGCCCAACATTTTTAACATCAACATTTTAATAGATCATTCTCCTCATTATGACTTTTAGAGAAATGGGTTTTTGGGGAGGAGGGGGGGGTAGTGCACTATAGACCCCTGTGGTGCGGCCTAAGCTTTCAGCCTTTGTTTTCCTTCCATTACTTTTACTTTTCTACTTGAAGTCGTTCTGAAACCAGTACTTTTACACTTTTACTGGAGTAAAAAGCTTCAGTTGATTCTTCAGCTTCTATAGAAGTCTTTTAAACCCTCGTATCTCCACTTAGTTCTACATGTGAAGTGATGAATGTCAATACTTGGTGCTTTATAGCGAGTATGCAGAATGCTCCACAGATCTGTGAACAGTGTGTATAAAGTCCAGCATAAAGGCCTACCTTCAGTCATCCGTTCAGGCTCAAGTTTGTACACCATATAAGAAATGGCCTCTCGAACCGTGCTCCTTTTTTTCCTCGCCCTGAAAGGCACAGAAGAAGAGAAAACCATCCCTGTGAACTGTGAAGCCATGTCTACATGATTTATGAATTTTTCTGCAGGGGTACAAACTTTTGGCACGTTCTCAGGGCATGCTTCAGAGCCACTACGGCCGTCTTCATGTCTTTCGGATCAAAGGTCATTCCTGCCTGCATGACCAGGATGCTGCTGTATCCCATAGCGTGATATATGCTCACATCTCTCCTGCAGAAGAGACATACGGGTTGGGTAATTGGCAATCTAAATTGGGGAGAAAACAGGTAAAAAAATCCGAAATAAATAAATAAATAAATAAAGAAAAAACAAAAGAGCTGATCCTGCTTTTGTTGGAGTAACTGTCTCTACCGTCCAGAGAAGAAGACTTTTTTACAAGGTCACTTGATTTTACAAGATCTTGAGGCCTGAGGCCCATCATCAAAGCTAGAGTATTAGTAACGCACCAGGGCCTGAGCACGTCCAAGGCTTCAGAAAACCTGTTGTTCAGGAAGAGACTCAGAGCCACTGAACACTCATTTAAGGCAGTCTTCAAATCCATCTGAGCGCTCCTGAGTAAATAAACAGAGAATTAGACACACACACACACACACACACACACACACACACACACACAGACAGGATGTGTCATTTGTTTCCTTTAGTACACTATAAGGACAAAAGTATTGGGACACCTGCTTATTCATTCATTGTTTCTTCTGAAATCAAGGCTATTAAAAGAGCTGATCCTGCTTCTGTTGGAGTAACTGTCTCTACTGTCCAGAGAAGAAGACTTTCTACTAGATTCTGGAGGAGGAGCATTGCTGTGAGGATTTGATTGCATTAATCAACACGAGCGGTAGTGAGGTCAGTATATTGGATGATGATGATCACCACCCCACCTCATCATCCCCAACTCTTCCCAAAAGTACTGGATGGAGCTCCTCCACCATCATTCCAGAGAACACAGCTCCTCCACTTCTACACAGCTCCTCAATGCTGGGGGGCTTTATACCCCTCTAGCCCACGCCTGGCATTATTAGGCAGCATGGAGCCAATAGGGTCATCTAGCTGATCTGCTCCAGAGAGTCCTATTCTATTGGCAGTACTTCTCTACAGTAGCTGAATGCATGCATAAGATGGGGTATCTTCAATACTACGGCTTTACGGTGATCTGAGGTGAAATCATCAGTACTTTTTATTGCTGGACTGGAAGTTTATTAAGTTTAAGCAAAAGGGGAATGATTTTATATCCTAGTTACCCTTTGTTCAGCTTAAAATGACCTTCAGACTAAGACCAATCTACTTTCACACTCTTACGGAAGCTCCTGACTGCAAGACTAATGCATTAGACTCCTACAAAGTACCAGAGGCAAGATGATGAGTGCAGCCAGTTCAAACTCCAGCGTGCTGCTCCAGAACTGGATCCTTCTGAAGGTTTTTTTTTTAACGTTGTTAATCAAAACATTTGGGCTGCAGGTCTGAACATAGCCTTAATGACGACTAGACACGGTCAGATTCTACTCACTCTGTGCTGTGGTCCAGATCTTCCTTGAATCCGTTCTGAAAGAGGAATGTAAGAGAGTGTGAGAGCCAAGCTAAGTCCTGCCCTCCCCCCAAGCCCTGACCACCGTTTCAGCACAATCGTCTAGACCAGAGGTCCCCAAACCCGTCCTAGAGAAAGTGCAAGCTGAAGCACCAAAGCGTCTGGCATGTACAGAGTTAAAGTGGGCGTGGCCTTTTTATCTTGGCAAATTAAAAAGAGTGGCACAGCTTGATAAACTTTTCAGCTCTGACCTTTCAAGGCATGGTCTCCACAAGACCTCTGAAGGCCCTCTGTGGTATCTGGCACCAAGACTAAAGTTCTGGAAGTTGTGAGGTGGGTGGGGCCTCCATGAGCATCAATGAGTCTTAAGCAACCATGACCCTTTTGCTGGTTCACCGCTTGTCCTTCCTTGCAGCACTTTTGGTAGATACTGACCACTGCATACCAGAACACCCTGACCTGATGTTCTGGAGATGTTCTCACCTGGTCATTATCTAGAACATCACAGCTTGGTTCTTCTTGTCAAAGTGTCTCAGATTCTCACACTTGTCCATTTTTCCTGCTTCAACCCCTTAATCACCATCAAGACCGGACTGTTCTTCACTCGCTGCCTAATATGTAGATCCACCCCTCCAGATCATCAGTGTTTCCCACTTGTAGGTACACTAGATCGAGGGTGGAGGTTTCACTTTGACATTATTTGGGACATAAAAGCTGGACCCCCCCTGGAAGCTGAGGATTTTTGCATTCATGATGCCCTTCTGACCACAGACCGGTCATCTAGAGCCTTTATTTATAGAAATGGTAGCAAACACACTCATAATGGGAGTCTGTTTGTTCCTGAGAGAGTTATTACCCAAGTCTGATTGACAGATCTGAGGTTTTTACACTGAATTCAGTCATTTCACTTCAGGCCTGTTACCCACAGACTGGGCGTCGCACTTCCTGTACTTTACACTTGACTCTTACTCATCCTGGCCATTTAGCAGATGCTCTTCTCCAGAGCGACTTCCTAAAGAGCTTCACTGTTTACTGAAGAAGAACCTCAGCTAGTTTAAATAGACTAAAATCCAGATCCTCTAATCTTAGACTCTACTAAACACAAGTCAATATGGAGACCATAATACTCTACTCTTCACCCAAGTCCTCTCAGAAGAGGAGGGTCTTCAGTCTGGGTTTGAGGACAGCGAGTGTTGGACTCTGCTGTTCGGACACCCAGGGGAAGCTCGTTCCACCACTTCGGTGCAGGACAGTAAAAAGTCTGGACGCTCGTCTTCCGTGGATCTTAAAGGATGGCGGGTCGAGCCGAGACGTACTTGAAGCTGGAAGGGCTCTTGGTGCAGCTTCATACTGGATACTGATGTTATTAGAGCTTCATACTGGATATTCATGTTATTAGAGCTTCATACTGGATATTCATGTTATTAGAGCTTCATACTGGGTATTCATGTTATTAGAGCTTCATACTGGGTATTCATGTTATTAGAGCTTCATACTGAACATTAATGCTATTAGAGCTTCATACTGGACATTAATGCTATTAGAGCTTCATACTGGACATTCATGTTATTAGAACTTCATACTGGATATTATCAGCAAACAAATCAGACTTTTAAACGGTTGTGTTTAATATATATTCATATGGTTTGTATATAAGAGCTTTTTAATGACCAAACCCAGACATCACTCAGAGCCAGGCTGCAAACACATCATCATAAAGTGGGTGAAACTCTTCCTCACCTTGGTGATGTCCAAATCTGCACTCTCTACTAGAGCCATTTTGAGTTAATCCTGAGTCAGAAGTTCGGTACCGGTGAGCTGCTGAAGGAGAAGTGATGACCTGTGGACTGAAGACTACAGCCGGGTGTAGCTCTGTAACCTCACCGGCTGCGTTCACTCAGACTGCTGCTTAAACAGCTCAGTATGGAGCATGCGCAAAAGGGTGGAGGGCGGGGCCAATATGGGACCACGCCCCCAGTCGGGTGAATTAAAGGTCATAGTAAATTGACACTGAATTACTGAGAAACATTGAATATAGATTTTGAGGGGGTGTATATATATATATATATATATATATATTATTATTATTATTATTAATAATAATAATAATAATAATTAAGAGTGAAACTAATTGTAGCAATTTAACTGTTTTTGAATGAAATCAACCAAATTCTTTTTTGCATCAGTTCAAACCTCCAAAACATTAAAACCAACACAAGCTCATCCCACTTTTCACAGTTTCCATTGAACTCTATAATTTGACATGATGTGACGTATTTGAATATTTGTTGTTTTGTGTGTTTTCTGCTGTTCACAGACTTTATAATCCCATATATTCCATATATCATCAATCTGAAGGTCCCACACACAGCTTGTCTAATTCCTGTAGGGAAGTGTTGACACTTGACTAAGACTCTTTAGAGTAGATACCACCAAGAACCTACTGACCCCATGCTGCCCAAAGCCAGGCGTGGGCTAGAGGGGTATAAAGCCCCCCAGCATTGAGCTGTGGAGCAGTGGAAGAACTGTGTTCTCTGGAATGATGGTGGTGGAGCTCCATCCAGTACTCATCCAGGGATGAGTTGGAGAGTTGGAGATGATGAGGTGGGGTGATGATCATCATCCAACATCCTGACCTCACTTATAATTTATTGTTGCTGAATCCCAGTGCTCCCCTGAAGGAAGCCCAGTTTTTCCAGTTTCCCTCCCAGTTAAGTAGCTAACTTACAATTGTAAAGAGCAGAAAAGCATCTCAGCATGAACTACACCTCCAACCTTAAGGAGGATGAGCTACAACAGCAGAAGGCCACATTGGGTTCCACTTTTGTCAGCCAAGAACAGAAAGCTGAGGCTGCAGTGACTGGAGAAATGTGGCCTGATGTAGCCTCACCAGAGAAATGTAGCCTCAAAAATTCTCTTGTTACTGAATGCAATCAAATCCTCACAGCAATGCTCCTCCTCCAGAATCTAGTAGAAAGTCTTCTTCTCTGGACAGTAGAGACAGTTACTCCAACAGAAGCAGGATCAGCTCTTTTGATTAGCCTTGATTTCAGAAGTAACAGTGAATGAATGAGCAGGTGTCCCAATACTTTTGTCTGTATATTGTATATTGAGACCATGAGATAATGTGCTGAGGCCTATTTAAACTACTATAATAGATTAGGGCTATTAGCAGGATCAACTCTTTTCAATACCTTTATAAACAATGAATGGGTGTCCCAATACTTTTGTCCAGATTTAAGGGGAAGTGTAGTGAACTGGGTCTCTGGTCATTCAGCACACTGCATTTGAGACGTATCACGTGCTGTCGTTCACACCACTGACCCATTTTAATGGCCGTGGCTCTGCTGAGAACATGAGGATGTCAGCATGAGAACGTCTCTTTGTCTCTAAAGATCAGCTCTGAGATCAGTTAAAGTGTTTAATTACTGTGCAGATTAAATATCCTGCTCCACAAAGCATGTAACGGTCAAGTGTGTGATTTAAGGACAGTTAAAGTCATCCTCAGGATTGGTCAGATTCAGTGTAGCCCAGTGGAGATGGTGGTCGTATGCAGGATGGGACATTAATTATTTACTAATATTCATCCTGAATCTGACGAGATCTGTGCCATGATGAGCCATGGCAACAAGGGACACCTTCAGCTCAGTGTAGATATCGTTGTAGTCCATCATGATCACTAACAGGAAGTTAAGTTAAAAAACATAATTATTTATGTTTATTTACTGAACAGCCCTATACGTTACATTCAGAAAAGAAATAGACATGAGTCTAAAGTGTCCAGCAAACAACAGAATTACGTTGGTTTACAGCAGAGTAGCATTGGTTCATTTATTTACACTCAGAACATTTATAAAATGTGTCATTTGACCAGGGGTGCCCAAACTTTTGCATATGCTTGTACATATGAACCTATTGGCACCATGCCAGTGCCAGGCATGGACTAGAGGGTTATAAAGCAAATCTAATCAAATCAGACGTAAAGTCACATTACATTACACAGGTGTAAAGGTGAGTAAAACATCTATACAACTAAACACCTATACAAATACACTATACATACACACACACTATACATACTCTATATATACATTATACATAAACTATATACACTATACATAAACTATACACACAGTATACATACACTATACATACACACACACTATACATACTCTATATATACATTATACATAAACTATATACACTATACATAAACTATACACACAGTATACATACTCTATAGACACATTATACCCACAGTACACACACAGATATATATACACACACTATACATACAGCATACACACTCTATATATACTATACATACATACATATTATATATCTATATATACTATACATACAGTATACACACTCTATATATACTATACATACATACATATTATATATCTATATATACTATACATACAGTATACACACTCTATATATACTATACATACATACATACTATATATCTATATATACTATACATACAGTATACACACTCTATATATACTATACATACATACATATTATATATCCATATATACTATACATACATACATATTATATATCTATATATACTATACATACAGTATACATACTCTATATATACTATACATATATACATATTATATATCTATATATACTATACATACAGTATACATACTCTATATATACTATACATACATACATACTATATATCTATATATACTATACATACAGTATACACACTCTATATATACTATACATACATACATATTATATATCTATATATACTATACATACATACATATTATATATCTATATATACTATACATACAGTATACACACTCTATATATACTATACATACATACATACTATATATCTATATATACTGTACATACAGTATACATACTCTATACATAAACTATACACACAATATACCCAGTGTGTGTGTATATATATATATATATATATATATATATACCCACAGTGTACATATGCACTCACTACACACAAACGATATACACTATACATAGACACACTATACACACAGTATACACATTATACAGACATTATTATTATTATCATAAAGAGACTGTATCAGGTGTAGCGTGTACCGGTCCACAGCCCACACGCTATCTCACCACTCTCCTCACGCAGTGGTTAGAGCTCTGGACACAGGGTTGTGGGTTCGATACCCGGGATCAGCAAGCTGCCACTGTTGGGCCCTTGAGCAAGGCCCTTCACCCTCTCTGCTGGAGTTGGCTGCCCACCACTGCCCCCCTTCACTAGTGTACATGAATGTATGTGTGTTCACTTCCTCCAGCCCCCCCCCCTCCCCACCCCCCCTCCCTCTTAGTCAACAGCTATTATTTCTAATCAGTCATTCACTAAAGTAACCCCGGGCTTTTGTTTGTGTGTAAAAGGGAGGAGATGAACAGAATACTAAGCTCGAATGCTGTTCCAGTGAGGGGGATTAATATTCTCCTGCCGCTGAATACGAAGCCCTAGAAACTACATTTCCCAGATAACCTTGCGCCACTGACGTTGATTCCGTGAACGCGGAAACATGGCGGAAGGCGGCGAGAACGAAAACATACCGGTTTATGAAAACATCGAGGTCAATACGAAGCCCTTCCACATCGGAACCTTCAGAAACCTGTGGCTGGAAGCGCTGAAGCCCCAGTTGTACTCGTTCTCCCGAACCGAGCCTGCGGCGGAGGATGTGGAGTTCATGGAGGAGATGGGAATCTCTCCTGAAACGCTGGAGGAGCTCAAAACCATCTGCAGGTAAACCGAGACACCCCCCCCCCCCCAATAATAATAATAATAATAATAATAATAATAATAATTTAATATTATCTAATCCCATATATTCCATATATCATCAATCTGAAGGTCCCACACACAGCTTGTCTAATTCCTGTAGGGAAGTGTTGACACTTGACTAAGACTCTTTAGAGTAGATACCACCAAGAACCTACTGACCCCATGCTGCCCAAAGCCAGGCGTGGGCTAGAGGGGTATAAAGCCCCCCAGCGTTGAGCTGTGGAGCAGTGGAAGAACTGTGTTCTCTGGAATGATGGTGGTGGAGCTCCATCCAGTACTCATCCAGGGATGAGTTGGAGAGTTGGAGATGATGAGGTGGGGTGATGATCATCATCCAACATCCTGACCTCACTTATAATCTATTGTTGCTGAATCCCAGTGCTCCCCTGAAGGAAGCCCAGTTTTTCCAGTTTCCCTCCCAGTTAAGTAGCTAACTTACAATTGTAAAGAGCAGAAAAGCATCTCAGCATGAACTACACCTCCAACCTTAAGGAGGATGAGCTACAACAGCAGAAGGCCACATTGGGTTCCACTTTTGTCAGCCAAGAACAGAAAGCTGAGGCTGCAGTGATTTTGGGATGAGTTGGGGATGATGAGGTGGGGAGGTGATCATCATCATCATCCAGCAGCATCATTCAATACCTCACTAATAACGCTTTTGTCACTGAATGCAATCAAACACTCACAGCAATTCTCCAGAATCTAGTAGAGAGTCTTCATCCTTGGACAGTAGAGTTTACAGTTACTCCAACCAAAGTAGGATCAGGTCTTTTTAGTAGCCTTGATTTCAGAAGAAACAATGAATGAGCAGGTGTCCCAATACTTTTGTCCATATAGTGTATATTGAGGTCTATTTAGCCTATAAAGGTATAGATTAAGTCTATGAAAATATAATGAGGCCACAAAATAATAAATGACCTTGTGGCCATGCCTTAATATCAACTACCCTCCGTCTGGGTTTAAGCCTAGTCCTCCTAAGCCTAGTCCTCCTAAGCCTAGACTTAAGTCCTTTTTTAGACCCAGATAACGTCTTAAGAATATACAAAAATACTCTATTGGCATTACAGTTTAGCCCAGGACTAGGCTTAATCCATGTGTGGGGAACCGACCCATAATGTTTAGTAATGATGGGTTGAATGGGTTCATTAGATGAAGAGCAGCAGATGTAGAGTATAAATCACTGTGTTCAGTACTGGAGAGGATCTGAACTGTAGTTTATAATAAGAATCTGCTTCTACTGATTACATGTATCGTGATAAATATCGATTATCGCTTAAAAAGTCTTTAAATATCATGATCTAGTATTTTTACCATATCGCCCAGCCCTAGTATAGTGCCGATCTGTAGTATTTGTGTGTGGTTGTGATGTTTAGCACTGCTGTGCCTACTGAGGCTCTGTATTGACTTTATGCTCCAATTTGCTCTTCCAGTACTGATTCCCTGAGGAGCCATCCAGAAGATGAAGCTCCAGATCCAGATGTTGTGCCTCCAGATCCACAACTTGCAACTTTAAAGTGCGCCATACTTTTCTTTGTTATTTTTTTTTTATTTGCTAGTGTGCGCCCCCTTCATGTTCCCTGGTTTTCTCAATGCAGCATTGTCCATGGCATTTTTAATAGTATGGGGTGGGTAACCCTGGTCCTGGAGGACCCCATGCCCTGCACATTTTAGTGGTTTCCTGCAAGAACACCACCTTCAACTCAGCAAGGGTCACGTGTCTTGGCAGAGGGTCCTCTAGGACTATGGTTGGCAAACATGGATTTAAGCTAGCATATCTCATGTCAGATGTGTTAGGCTTGAAAACTCCTGTGGGAATAGTCATGGTTTCTCCCATCAATGATCATGTAAACCTGGCATTCCCTTTATCACTAAGTTAGCGATGTCCCTATCTGCAGCACCCTGCAGTATTTAGCTACAGAACATGACCCTCATGTGTACAGTAAAATGAGGTTGTCAGTGCCACCAGTGTATGAATTAGACCTGGTTATCAGGGCCACACACTGTTTGCAGTATTTCCCCCTTTGTTTTTCAGACTTCGGAAGAAAAGACAAGATTATAAAAAGACTCTGATGCGAGAAAGCATTGGGAGACATGACATATATGCCAATGAAATGGTGAGTGCTATGGACCCCGCTGTGTAGAATTGGTTGGTCCCATATATAAGCCAATTATTTTTTACATGGCTCCCACTGGCCACTTTATCAGAAACCCCTACCTTGTGTTTCCACTCACTGGCCACTTTATTAGAAACCCCTACCTTGTGTTTCCACTCACTGGCCACTTTATTAGAAACCCCTTAATTTGTATCTCCACCCACTGGCCACTTTATTAGAAACCCCTATCTTACGCTTTCACCCTCTGGCCACTTTATTAGAAACCCCTATCTTGCGCCTCTGTTCACTGGCCACTTTATTAAAAACCCCTATCTTGCTCTTCCATTTACTGGCCACTTTATTAGAAACCCCTACCTTGTGCTTCCACTCACTGGCCACTTTATTAGAAACCCCTACCTTGTGCTTCCACTCACTGGCCACTTTATTAGAAACCCCTAACTTGTGCTTCCACTCACTGGCCACTTTATTAAAAACCCCTATCTTGCTCTTCCATTTACTGGCCACTTTATTAGAAACCCCCTATCTTGCGCCTCCGCTCACTGGTCACTTAATTTGTATCTCCACCCTCTGGTCACTTTATTAGAAACCCCCATCTTCTGCTTTCACTCACTGGCCACTTTATTAGAAACCCCCTATCTTGCGCCTCCGCTCACTGGTCACTTAATTTGTATCTCCACCCTCTGGTCCCTTTTTAGAAACCCCCATCTTCTGCTTTCACTCACTGGCCACTTTATTAGAAACCCCCATTTTCTGCTTCCACTCGCTGGCCAATTTATTAGAAACCCCTAACTTGCATTTCCACTCACTGGCCAGTTTGAACCCTTGGTGTTTTCTCTCTGTTGTAGGAGATGCTTGCTGTGGGCAGAAAGCCTGAAGATTCTTCAGATTTGGTACCTGAAGGGGAAATCGTCCTCACTTTCAATGTTGTGTATCCGGTTCTATTTGAGCGGGTATGACCTTCCAAACACCACAGTGAGAAATTGAGACACACCATTAAGTCAGCATTAGGTTTGATTGCGGATTTAAATAAAATAAAATATAATATTAAATTATATCTAATAATATACAATTTGTTTCAAATCATTACTTTGATGCTATAACTAACTGTAATAAAGATGAGCAGAGTTGGTTATAAAATGACTGTGTGTGTGTGTGTGTGTGTGTGTGTGTGTGCGTGCAGTTTAAGTACGTGAGGGCCTATCAGACTCTGCATGTTCTGGGCTCTCAGAAGCTGACGGAGTTGAGGGACGCCATCTGCTGCGTCAGCGACCTGCAGGTGTTCGGAGAATTCAGCAACACACCTGACATGGTGCCTCAGTTCATCAGCAAGGTCTGACTCCCTGTGTCTCCTTATGTGCTGTTCAGTAACTCAGATTAGATGCAGCCAATGATCCTAAAACATAAACACTGAGCTGACAGTTTATTAGACACGCCTACCTTATACTTACAATCCCTGTAGCCCATCTGTTTCTACACAGTTCAGCAGCCCCCCTGTACCTCAGTCAGCAGGGCAGACGAGGAGCTGACTTTAGAAAACCTTTACTGAAGATGGACAGCACACGGTTCATAGGCGTGTTCCTAAATGCAATGCTTGGGGAAAAAAATAACAGGTTATCAAATATTCCCTCAGTCTTATTTATTTTCGTGAGATTTTCTGAACGACTCTCTTCGTGCTTCTCTTCCGTAGCTGTTTTGTAACGTAGCCTTTTATGCTCATCATGAATGACGTTGGACACATTTGTAATTTTCCAGTTTCCAATTTATTCAGTGAAATCTGTGCGAAATGGTGGGAAAACTGAATCAAATGAAGCGATAAAATATGAAGAGTCAGAAGTGACTGTGGAGGAAACGGCCAACGGGACAAAACCCTCTTCAGAAAGTATTGGCAGTGTGGCGTGATGATTATCCACTTTTAATCCAGTTAAATTAGATATTAATTCTGTAATTTAACCATTTTAAACAGATTAAACTGGTTTTAGAGGCTGACCTTCTGACTACGTCCAGGGAAGGTCAGGAAGGTCAGTGTTTTATAGAATACTGATTGGTCTTAGAAGGAAACTTCTCAGAAAAATTCATACCATACGTAAATCTGGCCTGTAATTTGGGTGGTCTTAGTATGGTTGAGGGCTCGGTGCTGAAACGCATGCATCAGA
The DNA here is from genome assembly GCF_030463535.1 of Salminus brasiliensis. Classification (NCBI taxonomy): domain Eukaryota; kingdom Metazoa; phylum Chordata; class Actinopteri; order Characiformes; family Bryconidae; genus Salminus; species Salminus brasiliensis. Next base: position 48,546,178 of record NC_132881.1, read on the forward strand.
CACAGCAGCTTTGCTTACAGAAGTGCAGATCATGTAGCAGCAGGTGGGCTACAGTCAGTAACTGTAAAACTGCAAAGGACCTATTTGGTTGGTGTTTCTAATAAACTGTCTGAAGAATACAGCTACAGTACAAACGGGAAGCTAGAAAGTGACTGTTGACAATTTTTCCATCTACTTTTGGTTTGCTTTGATAGGATCACTATAAATCTGCCTTCTTCTTCTTCGAGGGAACCTTCTACAATGACCTGCGCTTTCCAGAATGTCGAGATATCAGCAAGTAAGCCCACCAAAACCCACTCAGTCAAAACAGATTCCTGGAAAACCTGGAAAATAAACATGCCCCAGTATTGAATCGTCCCTGAAAAATAACTTCGGAAAAGTCAGAAAATATCGTAATGAGCTCCTGGCATAATTTTATATAATAATATATAACACAAACTTTTATAGGAGCATGATTTTTCCCTATCTTGCGCTTCCACTCACTGGCCACTTTATTAGAAACCACTACCTTGCGTTTCCCCTCACTGGCCACTTTATTAGAAACCCCTATCTTCTGCTTCCACTCACTGGCCACTTTATTAGAAACCCCCATCTTGCGCTTCCACTCAGGGGGAGCTACGAATGGGTGGGTTAATTGCCTAAAACAAATAAATAAAAAAAAAGGGAAAATACCCCCCCCCCCCCAAAAAAAAGACACCATCCAAAAGTTCCCAGAGAGCTCATGGATGCCTCACAGACACCTGAAGGAGCAGGGTAAACACCTGCACCTGTCACCGATCTAAATCCAGTAGTGTGGAAAGTGTCGTGACCCAGTTGTGACTAACCGCGAGTGGAGCAGTGGCCAGTGGCCGGTTTTCTCTGTAATGATGGTGCTCTAGCCAATACTTTGAGGATGAGTTGAGGTTCTGATCATTCTGCATCCTGACCTCACTAACGCTCTTGATGCTGAATGCAATCAAATCTACGCAACTATGCTCCTCCAAAATCTAGTAGAAGGTCCTCCCTGGACAGTAGAAACATGTTTCTCTGAACAGTAAGGTGTTTCTGGTGTCCCAATACTTTTGTGTGTGTATATATAGTGTCTCTATAGTGCAATGATTAGCCACAACATTAAAACCACTGTATAACATTGATGATCTGGTTCTAGTGGCCCCTGTCAAGGGTTAAAAAAAATTATGTAGTGAATGAACAGTCAGTTCTTGAAAGTGAGGAAGGTGTTGAAGCAGGAAAAATGAGCAAGCTTAAGAATCTGAGACACTTTGACAAGAACTGAACTGTGAATGCAGTCAAATTCTCACAACAGTGCAGAAAGCCTTCTCTGTCTAGACAGTAGAGACAGTTACTCCAACAAAAGCAGGCTAGGTTTTAACACCCTTGATTCTGGAAGAAACAATAAATGAATAAGCAGCTGTCCCAATACTTTTGTCCATATACTTTATAATGATGAATCCGTTGCCCTTATAAAGTGAACAAATCCCAAATAAAAAAGCATTCATTGGTCAAAACTGCGTAAGTAGGTTCTAAGACAAAATTGCTTCCTAAGAATGTCTGGTGAACGAGGCCTACTCTGCCTGAAGCAGCTAATGAATGGTAAAGGGAGTGATTTGCCCCAGCCCCCGACCACCCAGGCCATGTAAACGTCCAGAGACTCAACAGCAAATCTCCAGTGGTTACATAAAGGCATGAAAAGGGTGAACTTTGATGTTATAGGAGAAAGGCATCAGGCTGGACAGCAGAACGAAACGTCTGTTAGGCCCTAAACTTTACACAAATGTCAGCTGAGTCTTGTGACCAATGTGTGAAATCCGTTTGGATGTGCAGTGTCCTGTTTAGGTCACACAAAAGGCCACAGTCTACATCACAAGGCTTGTCTGCCTGTGGACAGTGTGTGTGTAGAGTTAGATAACAGCCTATGGGCTCCTCTAAAGGCCTGGGGTATCCTGATTCACACTGATGCCACTAGCTAACCCATAGATAATGCCATTTAAATGGACGGAGGCTTCAGAGGCCGCCCTGCTGAGCAGTGGGTAATTCTTTTTTTTTCTCTCCGTCCTGAAGGACGACCCGGGAATGGACAAAGAACCACGACTTCCCAGATTTTAAATCCACAAAGATGGAGGACACAACTTTCTACGACCTGAGAATGAAGGTGGGCTATCCATACCTGTACTGTCACCAAGGCGACTGCGAGCATGTGATCATTCTCACTGATATCAGGTGAGGCTCTCACTGTTTTCTGTTGTTCTTTTATGTGGTCTTCGACCAGCCCTTTCCTAAATGTAGGGAATAGTGATTAGGGATTGTCTGTTCCCTTTAATAGTGTTCTAGTGCTCTACAGATATGACCCCCTGATCACAATTCCCTACACTGGAGCACTAGAAAAACTATTATAGGGAACAGAAATGACCCCTAATCACTATTCCCTACATTGGAGCACTAGAACACTATTATAGGGAACAGAAATGACCCCTAATCACTATTCCCTACATTGGAGCACTAGAGCACTATTATAGGGAACAGAAATGACCCCTAATCACTATTCCCTACACTGGAGCACTAGAGAAACTATTATAGGGAACAGAAATGACCCCTAATCACTATTCCCTACATTGGAGCACTAGAACACTATTATAGGGAACAGAAATGACCCCTAATCACTATTCCCTACATTGGAGCACTAGAGCACTATTATAGGGAACAGAAATGACCCCTAATCACTATTCCCTACATTAGAGCACTATTATAGGGAAAAGAAATGACCCCTAATCACTGTTCCCTACATTAGAGCACTATTATAGGGAAAAGAAATGACCCCTAATCACTATTCCCTACATTGGAGCACTAGAGCACTATTATAGGGAAAAGAAATGACCCCTAATCACTGTTCCCTACATTAGAGCACTATTATAGGGAAAAGAAATGACCCCTAATCACTATTCCCTACATTGGAGCACTAGAGCACTATTATAGGGAAAAGAAATGACCCCTAATCACTGTTCCCTACATTAGAGCACTATTATAGGGAAAAGAAATGACCCCTAATCACTATTCCCTACATTGGAGCACTAGAGCACTATTATAGGGAACAGAAATGACCCCTATTCACTATTCCCTACATTGGAGCACTAGAGCACTATTATAGGGAACAGAAATGACCCCTAATCACTATTCCCTACACTGGAGCACTAGAGAAACTATTATAGGGAAAAGAAATGACCCCTAATCACTATTCCCTACACTGGAGCACTAGAGAAACTATTATAGGGAACAGAAATGACCCCTAATCACTATTCCCTACATTGGAGCACTAGAACACTATTATAGGGAACAGAAATGACCCCTAATCACTATTCCCTACATTAGAGCACTATTATAGGGAAAAGAAATGACCCCTAATCACTATTCCCTACATTGGAGCACTAGAGCACTATTATAGGGAAAAGAAATGACCCCTAATCACTGTTCCCTACATTAGAGCACTATTATAGGGAAAAGAAATGACCCCTAATCACTATTCCCTACATTGGAGCACTAGAGCACTATTATAGGGAAAAGAAATGACCCCTAATCACTATTCCCTACATTAGAGCACTAGAACACTATTATAGGGAAAAGAAATGACCCCTAATTACTATTCCCTACCCTGGAGCACTAGAGAAACTATTATAGGGAAAAGAAATGACCCCTAATCACTATTCCCTACATTAGAGAACTAGAGCACTATTATAGGTACTGGATGGAGCTCCATCATCACTCCAGACAACCACACAGCCCAGTGCTGGGGGCCTCTCTATATCCCTCTAAACCACGCTCTGCATTGGGCATGGCGACCTTGGGGTCAACTGAACACCAGTGCCAGCAATAAGTGCATGCATTAATTCGATGGGCTGTCTGAATACTTTTGAACATATAGAGTATAGAGTTATTGAATGTGTGTTTTATTTATTTTGTTCTGGTTGTGCTTATTAAACATGGATATGTGACGTTTCCTTTGTTGTTCTGACAGGCTGGCCCACAGGGATGACTGCCTGGATGCTAAGCTCTACCCGCTCCTGACCCACAAGCACAGGGTTGTGACTCGGAAGTGCTGCGTTTGCCATCTTTACATCAGCAGGTCAGCATTTCATAGTTTATATGGACACACTTCTAATGATACTGACAATAGAATAGGACTCTCTGGAGCAGATCAGCTAGATGAACCTATTGGCTCCATGCTGCCTAATGCCAGGCGTGGGCTAGAGGGGTATAAAGCCCCCCAGCATTGAGGAGCTGTGGAGCAGTGGAAGAACTGTGTTCTCTGGAATGATGGTGGAGGAGCTCCATCCAGTACTTTTGGGATGTTGGGGATGATGATCATCATCATCCAATATACTGACCTCACTAACACCGCTCTTGTCACTGAATGCAATCAAATTCTCACAGCAATGCTCCTCCAGATTCTAGTAGAAAGTTTTCTTCTCTGGTCAGTAGAGACAGTTACTCCTACAAACGCAGGAGAAACTGTGATGATGATGGACTGCAGTTAGCTCCATGCTAATTGGTGGACTATAAGCTTCCATTGTTGGTTAGCTACATTAGCCTCATTGCTCCAGTTATAAGAAACACCAAACATAACTTGACTGATTAACCACATTTGGGATAATGAGTAAAACTGTGTCATTTTCATTCTTTAATTAATTCATTCATTCATTTATTTATTAATTTCTGTACTTATTTTTACTGTTGCTTTACGACAGCTGTTTTTAGATGTACTATTTTTTGCTTTTTGACAGATGGATAACAACAAATGACGTTCTTGCTCCGACCGACCCCTGTCTGTTCTGTGATCAGTGCTTCCGAAAGTTGCACTACGACGAAGAGGGGAACAAACTGGGTGATTTCCACGCGTACGCTTACGTCGACCCAGGAGCGTTCAACTGATCCCGGCTTATAGGAGCAAATGGACTGATTCACTGCTGTGCAGTATTGCCTTTTCCACATTCCCATGTTTAAATAACAGCCACTGTATCACTTCTCTCATTTATCTCAGGGTTAAAGAACAGGTTCCGTATTTCAGAGCGTCTAGTGGGAGAAAGAGGCTTCTTCTGTTTTCTGATCTCTTGTTTCTGTTCAGGTTTGATGTGAGGTGGTATTCTGCATGGATAATAAAGCAATAATGGAATTACACCGAGGTCCTCAGTACTAAGGGTGCTTGTGTGTAAAGAACTGGTACCTTGTGATGAAGCCAGAGCTACAAATCATAGAGCTGCAGTGTTTTTCCCAACATCATCAAATCTTACAAAGAGGGCCTTATTCACTGCCTCTGCAGTAGTGTCCAATAACAGTGGAGAATATTCACTGTAGTGTTCTAGTGCTCTAATGTAGGGAACAGTGATTAGGGGTCATTTCTGTTCCTTATAATAGTGTTCTAGTGCTCTATTGTAGGGGATAGTGATTAGGGGTCATTTCTGTTCCCTATAATAGTGTTCTAGTGCTCTATTGTAGGGGATAGTGATTAGGGGTCATCTCTGTTCCCTATAATAGTGCTTTAGTGCTCCAATGTAGGGAATAGTGATTGGGGATCAGGGTGAATGAGAGCTAGGAAGGAAAATGAACAGCTCATGTGTTCCTAACTGACCTTTGTGCTTTCCTCCTCGGGCTAGAAGTCTCTATTCTGAACCCCATTATCTGTGGAGATACACACACACACACACACACACACACACTTGCACACTTGCAGCTGTGAAACGCATCCCTCCTGAGAGTCAGAGCATGTGATGCTGAATGTGAAAACCAGTCATCCATCAATATTTAACGCCTCCGTTACGTCACTGTCCGCAGCTGAGGATTGGGGCACAGCCGGACAGCATGTGACCAATTCTGTCCACACTGGAATCCGAGGGTTTCTTGCTATCTCTAATAACACCCATAACATTAAAACCATCTTCTCAATCCCTGAGTATGTCCCTCTTGTGCCGCCACAACAGCTCTGACCATTTGAAGGAAGGACTCCCCAAGGCCTCTGAAGATGTCCTGTGATATCTGGACGCCTCTAGACGTTAGCAGCAGATCCTGTAGGTTGTGAGGTGGGACTTGGGCGCCCATGACTCGTCGCCTCCTTTGAGCACTTTCAGTAGGTACTGACCACTGCTTTCCAGGAAGCCACAAACTTCCTCAAGACTTCTTCAGTCCACAGGGCTTCTTTCCGAGGTTCTTTGGTAACGTCAGATGAGGACGCAGGGAGGGCTTTCTTCTGATGACTGCTGCCATGAAGGTGATACGAGTGCAGGAGTTGCTGCACAGTAGAACAGCGTCTCCAGGGTCTGCTCCGGCTGTTGCTGTCAGAAAGGGGCTCTGATTCGCCTTCCTATCGATCCTACTAGCAGTTCTCTCTGATGGTCTTCTTGGACTTTCAGACCTCAGGCTGACCTCCACCGCTTACGGTTACGTTAACGGTCATTTCTTAATTCTGTTAGGAACTGAGGAATCTGCTCCTGAGAACACCCTGCTATCTTCTCACGGCCTTCTCCTTTTCTGTGAGCATCAGTTGAGCATCATCTCACTCACGTTTCATCTTCTAGGGCTTGACGCCACATTTACCTTAATTCAGTGTAGGGAATAGTGATTAGGGGTCATTTCTGTTCCCTATAATAGTGTTCTAGTGCTCCAGTGTAGGGAATAGTGATTAGGGGTCATTTGTGTTCCCTATAATAGTGTTCTAGTGCTCCAGTGTAGGGAATAGTGATTAGGGGTCATTTCTGTTCCCTATAATAGTGCTCTAGTGCTCCAGTGTAGGGAATAGTGATTAGGGGTCACTTCTGTTCCCTATAATAGTGTTCTAGTGCTCCAGTGTAGGGAATAGTGATTAGGGGTCATTTCTGTTCCCTATAATAGTGTTCTAGTGCTCCAGTGTAGGGAATAGTGATTAGGGGTCATTTCTGTTCCCCTTTTGAGTCTTGGTTCCTTTCAAGGTTCCTTTCGACCCCCAGCATTGAGGTGGTGGAGCTCCATCCATAACTTTTAGGATGAGTTCCCTGACCTCACTAACACTACATAAATATATATAAAATATTTATAGATTATTTGATATATACAAATGAGCTGTGTTCTGATTTGCTGCCCAGTATTGAGAGTATGCATTAAGAAGGGGTAGCGCTGGAACACGCCCCCTTTAGTCGGACTGGGTGGTGGTAAAGTGTTCGGCAGCACGGCTGCGGCGCTTATTAGGGTAAAACGTTCAAACCGGGACCAAACCAAGCGACTATCTGCTCAAGTTAAAGGCAGCTGGACTCCACAGCGATCCGTCCACATTACCAAAGAACCAACGGTCCATCAACGTGTAGCCAGGACCGTCCAGCTACCTGAGGCTCAGATCACACCTGTTTAGAGGGTAAAGCCTCATATCTGAGAGCACCGGGTCGAGGGAATGCTCTTAGGAGAGGCTCAGGCTCAGTTAGTAGACCGGCTCATCCAGGTTTGCTTGCTTTCCCTTTTAATCAGACTTAGCATGTCGCTGAACTCACAGCTACAGTGGGCTTGATTTTTTCCCACCTGTTTTTAGATCCCACACGTTTCAGTGCCTGGATTCCAGAACTGCAGCTCTCTGATAGTTTCAGCAGTCTGTAGGAGAGAGCTCTGAACTCCTGCTGAATCTGGTCGTACAGTCAGTCGCACAACAGCTCGTTCCCGTTTTCTGTGTTTTAGTGGAATTCACACTAAGCGCTAACGCTGCCAGTCCGTCAGTCTTTCCGCCACTTATTGTGCCTCATTCAAAAAGCAATCAGAGCTGAAACACTCCTTATAACTTCTGTGTGAGTGAGTGGGCGGGGCTAAACCCTCGTAAGTCAAGTAGATGGAGAAGTGTACGAGTGGGTTTCTGTGACATCACAAAAATAATGAAGACTGGTTTATTTGTATGGAGGACTGAAACTTTACCAATAATACTCTATTATAAATATATATATATATATATATATAATAAATAAATAAAGTTACTAATAACAACCGGCGTTTGTTCTGTATCTTCAGTATCAAAAGTTTGGACAATCTTACTTCATAAGGGTTTTTTTCTTAATATTATTAATTTATTACTAATGTTCCCACTCCTTAGAATAATAGAGCACATCACGTTTATTAAATAATACATATGGAAATATGTCTGGCATCAGTTTCCGAATGTGTTTAAGATCACAACAAGGCCCACATTCAGTCAGCTAGGCCCAAACTGGTGCCCTGTGCTCTGCATTTCATTCAGCTTGGGTGATTGGGTTCGGTGGCTGTGCCCCCTAGTGGCCCCACACAGTAATGACACCACAGACTCGATTATCCAGAACAGCTTGGTGCTTATTTGAGTTATATTGAGCAGTATAATCTTTCCAATACATCAAGCATGTTACTCAGTTACGGAAGGAGTCACTCATGAGAAAGAAGAATCACCACACAGTGTGTTTGCTACTAAATCCTCCCGTCAGCACTTCAGATAATACATCTAATATATATATGTATATATAAATAAATATCTGTATATACTTTATCACTATTACAAAAAAAAAATAACACACTGCTGCAGGTGTGGAACTAAACACAGGGTGATAACACACAACACAAAAGAGAACTGTACACCTCATTGAGAAGAACAATAAATCAATGAAATCGTAAAAAAGAAGGGTTTATTTTAGGTGGACTTTAGAACACCTATATAAAGGCCGATATTAACTGATTAACTGGTGTTTATTACCAATTTATTAAGCAATAATGAGGGTGAATTTATTGTAGAAGACTTTTGTTTGTGTATTATTTCTACATCCTTTATTGATATGAAACGGAGCTAAAGTGATCTTAACTCAATATTACACTTAAGAAACCAGTACAGCAGTGATTTAACAGCCACTGGCGTTATAAGCCATAATAAAGGCCTCATAAAGTCCACCTACAATAAAGCATCACCAAAGGAAAGCAACTGATGATTCACCGTCTTTAAAAGAAAACCTGGAACGCACTCCGAGTTCTCAACAATTGTGCTTTTGAACAGACAGAACACAACAATACTGGTTACAGACCTTTAGAACCATCCACCTCAAACCAGTTCTCCCATTTAAACCAGTCTGATGATACAGTCAGCATTTACGCTCGTCAGCAGTCAGGCCTGTGATTCAGATCTCTGCTTCACACACACACCCAGTCCTGCAACGTCCATCGCTTTTCTCCACTAGGAGCCAATTAACAGGACATTAGACAGGACATGCTGCTCCAGCTGTATGCAGAGGTTTCGGCACCCCTGTCCAAATGACATGTACTGCTGCTGCTGCTGATGTGAGTGTGAAGAAGTGAACACACTCTTTACAGAGAAGCACGTTTCATTTATTATTATTATTATTATTATTATTATCTTCATTTAACATCATGGAAAATAGTAAAGCAGAAATGTGGCATGTGCAGAGATGATAAACATTCAGGTTTTATTTAATTCAGTTAAAATGCCGTCATGCAAAAACCTAGCATCTCCAAAATGGACGTTTTACAAATCAATGTAAAAAAAAAATAATAATAATAATAATTTTTGGAGCATTTCTATTGGTCCACTCATCATGGAATTATGATCCAGATTCTCATTATGGAGAAAAAAGACAAACTGGAGATACAAGGTTTCTGCAGGACAGCGACAATACAACAGTGTATTTGTTCACTTGTTCAACGACACGTCACTCCATGAACAGGGGTGCCCAAACTTTGGCATATAACTGTATATATTCTGGATCATACGAAGGTCCGAGAGCGTTTCAGAAAGCAGGATTTCTCAGTTAGCCAGAAAACTGAACCCGGTGACCCCAAATACAGACGACCAGCCAAGATCAGCCCAGAATCCACTCACAGTAGCTCGTAATTAGTGTAATTACTCTAGATGTAGAAGTGAAAGCAGTGGTGTCAATCATTACTTGAGTAACAGTAGGAGGGTACGCAGTACCTGGATACTGCTTATAATAAGACCCTCACAAGAGGCCTGCAGTGTGTTTATTGATGATTAATAATTAATCAGAAAATTAAAAGTGATTCATCCTCAATTTTAAAACACAAGTGATTTAATCGATTAAATTAAAATCAATAAAAAAAAAAAAAGACAAACATCTGTGGGCCGCTGCCACACACACTCCTCCACACTGTTACATGCTCAGATGCTGCTGGTTCCTCATCTCACTGTGGGTTCTCCATCAGTCTGTGTTCTAGCTGTCGGCTCTCTGTGAATACCAGACTACAGCTGAACCTTCAACCAGAGCTCTAATTACTCACTAATGAGTAAAGATCTTCTGATCAGCTTCATTAGCATATGACACTTACAGTCTAAATAATGAAGGAGCTAGGAAGGGTTCTTTGAGCGATGGCACAGAGGAACCGTTCACTTGATGTACAGGTTCTTTGCACTCACACACATCTCCAACACATCAATCTTGGTTCTTTATGGAAGCAAAGAAGGTTCTTCTACAGCAGGGGTGGGCAACAGGGGGCCCTCCAGCACTGAAGCTCCTCACCCCTGTTCTATGGCATTGCTCAAAGAACCCTTTTAGCACCTTTCTTTATAAAAGAATGCACACCCAGAGCTCCAAGCTCGAGATTGTTGAGCTTCACATTTTCAGCAGTTGAGAAAAGCCTCTGGTGTTTAAAAGTGTTAATAACTCATTAATAAATGGAGATAATGACAATAGTAGAAACCTATTGAGAAAGAACTGCTAAAGCTAAGAGGTTGAACACTGACTGATGGATGATTATGATGATCACAGTAATATCAGGAATAAGCAAGTTCTGATTAATGATATTAATAAACAGATATTAGGTCACAGCATTATAAGGGTAGTCTTCTTATACAGTGGTTCTGTATATGATCAGAAATAGGATAATGGCTGGTGTTATGACACTAACTCTACCTGATCAGAATGGGAATTGAAGTACAGATCATTAAAAAAACCTATTTTTTCAATAAAATGTACATTTTTTTCAATAAAAAATAAATCAGTAAGTAACTGATGTGGGTTTAAGTCGACCTCTAGCCAAAACATGTAGCTAGCACTGGACCTACAAGGCTCCAGGTGTAAGCCACGTTTCTCTCCAACAGATATGAATGGCTGCAGGCTGCGTCCCAATTGCATAATAATTAGTAATACTAACTAGTTTTTGAGTATATAATATAGATCAATACAAGTGTCAGGGTTGAGGAGATTCAAATATCGACAATATATACTCAAAATTTTATTTTTAATTAGTATTTTTACATAAGTTGGAAGGCCAATTACCCCCGCTCCCAATCACTAGCACTACCTCCATACTATAAGGACGAAGACTAGCCTCTTGTTGATCTGCCGCTGATGCAGTATGGCTAGGTAGTAGCAGCGGGAAGTGCCATCAACCCACCCCTGAGAGAGAGAGCAAGGCCAACTGTGCTCACTCTGACTCCGGCTGCTGATGGCAAGCAGCATGACCCGGGATTCGACCCTTGGATCACAGCGGCAGGGCCTTAGGCCTTAGACCACTCGCAGCCCCGAGAAGCGGTGTGTTTTTGAGCTTGTGCTTAGGATGGACATCATTATCCCACAATGCAAAGAGAAACAGAAAGGGAGGAGCTACTCACGTCTGGGGAAAAAATTGTGGATTACGATGCGAGTGCAGTGGCGACGGCAACAGGAGAATGTGCTGTGAGGTATGTTGGCATAGCAACACTTCATCACTCCCTGTTAGTAGAAAATGGGTTAGTATGTCAACATTGTGGGTACTAACCTGCCAGTCCTGCACTAGCTATTAAGATTAGCGTACAGTCTAGACCTTATAGTATCAGTGTGTGGAGTGTATGGACTGGGGAAGGAAAGGTAAGTCTGGACATCATACAACATTAAGGTCTCCATTATTTCATATTTTTAATCATTTTAAAAAGAATAATAGTGGAAAATGAGTTTATCCATGGTATGGGCCCTTCAGTTCTCCGGCTACACCAAGAAATCCTGATTAATGAAGTTTTAAAAATAAGAGTAAGAGTTTATAAGAGTTGAGAATGTGAGAGTAAAAGGACACACTGTGAGAAACACAAACAACAAAGCAAAGCACGCTTCTTAAAGTCTAACTGGAAATGTATTTCTATCAGCAGATCATTAGAATCCCCCGCCTCTAACCTCGGACACCCAGCCTTAAAGATGACCCGAAGCGGCGAGAATCTGGACGCACATTAGACGCGAACCGTCGACATCATTAGATTATTATATCAGACTAGAACGCAGAGGAAATATCACAGTTTGCTTTCACGTCGTCATAAATAACAGAAATATTTAATTCGCTTTATTCAGCAGGAAAACAGCTCAGATATACTCACGACACGCCAACACTTATACTTCACATCACCTCGGATTTAGTCTTTATTAATATTAGTCACTGATTGGCGGCTCGGGCGAGCCGTAAGCAGGGAGTCTGGACACAGTAGGGTGGCGTTTCTTTTTGTTGTGTTTTTTTTAATACTGACAGAATCTGGAATTAAAATGCGCTGAAACCCAACAGGCTCAGTTACAGCAGCGTGCTGAAGCGTTGGAGCTAAACCCAGTATCTGAGACATGCAAGAGGAAAGCTAACGTTTAAAATGACTTCATTTTCCCCCTTTATTACCCCCTGCCCCACCCTGCCCTGCCTCGCCCCGCCCTGCCCCGCCCCGCCCTGCCCTGCCCTGCCCCGCCCTGCCCTGTCCCGCCCTGCCCCGAGACATGCCCAGTTTACAGTGCACTTCTTACATGATGCTGAAGAGCTAGTTTTATTCTGGAGTCAGAGAAAGATGGGAAAGGCAAAAAAACCAAAAACAGACAAACCTGGGAATGGGATTGGGTGGGTGGGGGGCGTTCACTTTTTCACACCTCTCAAAAAACAAACAAACAAACACAATCAAACAAACAAAAAAATCATGACAAAATAAACAACGCAAAGTTCTCCAACTCAATGGCAGATCGTTGCTTTTTTCTTTGTCGTCCAAAGCGCAGATGCACTTTGTCCTCATGCACAAAGCTGCTGTTCATGTCTGGTGTGTTTCTTGCAATTGCAGGAGTGTGTGTGTGTGTGTGTATGTGCATGTGTGTGCATGTGTGTGTGTAGTGGGAATCGGGGGGCTCGGGGTGATAATCGGGGAGTTGTGTATCTGGAGATTAGTGCGGCAGGGCCACCAGGATGTCGACGTAGTTGACGGGAAAGAAGCCGGACTGGCCGTGGATCATTCCCTCGTACCAGTTCTCATCGATCTTATTGGTCAGGGTGATGATGTCACCTTCCTTGAAGCCGAGCTCGCCCTCGTTCTCCGGCTCAAAGTCGTACAGAGCCCGACAGCACGGCTGATCCATAGGAGCTGTTGGAGAGACAGAGAGGTAGGGGGGGCAAACAGTAAGATCAGAAATCTTAAAAAATAGAAAACAAGAATGTAAATAAACATCTAAAGCCAGGAGTCACTGACTGAGACCAACAGTTTCTCAGGGCTGAGCTCAGGGCTGAGACTCGCCTGTCAGCCTGCTTGTCACTGAAAATGATGGGGAATGCATCATTGAAAAGCGCTTGAGTGTGCACTGTAATAAAACTGCATGCAGCAAGTCCAGTCACACACATTCAGTGCAGTTACTGACGGCTGGGGAGTATTTCTCGCTGCGTCTGACTTTACTGTCTGATGCAGGAGATGTGGCATGATGCTAGATTGCAGCAGTTGCACCATCTCTAGAAGGAACACATATCGCTCCACTCAAAGTTAAACTTAAACTTGCTCAATATTGTCATATTGCCAACACCACCCACTTCACACTGGTGAAGATAGAGGTACAGGTAGAGATGGAAATGGAGGTTTAGGTAAAGGTGAAGTTAGAGGCACAAGTGGAGATAGAGGTGTTGTCAAATGCAGAGGTAGAGGTACAGTTGGAGGTAGAGGTAAAGGTACAAGTAGAGATAGAGGTGTTGTCAAATGCAGAGGTACAGTTGGAGGTGGATATAGAGGTACAAGTAGAGATAGAGGTGTTGTCAAATGCAGAGGTACAGTTGGAGGTGGATATAGAGGTACAAGTGGAGATAGAGGTGTTGTCAAATGCAGAGGTAGAGGTACAGTTCAAAGGTCAAAGGTGCACGTATTTGTCACTGTACAGTGTGGACTGTACAGCGAAATGTGTCCTCCGCATTTAACCCATCTGGTAGTGAACACACACTCACACACACACATGTGTTAGGGGCAGTGAGTACACACACACACCCAGAGCGGTGGGCAGCCAACTCCAGCGCCCGGGGAGCAGAGAGGGTAAAGGGCCTTGCTCAAGGGCCCAACAGTGGCAGCTTGCCGAGCCCGGGAATCGAACCCACAACCCTGTTATCAATATCCCGGCGCTCTAACCGCTGAGCCACCACTGCCCCAGTTGAAGGTGGATATAGAGGTACAAGTGGAGATAGAGGTGTTGTCAAATGCAGAGGTAGAGGTACAGTTGGAGGTAGAGGTAGAGGTGCATATGGAAGTACAAATTGAGATAGAGGTGTTGTCAAATGTAGAGGAAGAGGTGCAGTAGAAAGGTGGAGTTGGAGATAGAGGTGGACACAGAGGTATAAGTGGAAGTACACAGGTACAGTTGGACATAAAGGAACAGGTAGAGAGGTGAAGTTAGAAGTGGAATCAAATGTAAAGGCTAGAGGTATAGTTGGAGTTAGACACAGAGGCACAGGTGGAGGTGAAGACAATGGTACAAATGGTGGTGGACATAGAGATACAGGTGGAGATAGAGGTATAGTTGGACATAGAGGAACAGGTAGAGAGGTGAGTTGAGGTACAAGTGGGGACAGAGGTACAGGTATAAGCTGAGATAGAGGTGGAGCCAAATGTACAGGTAGAGGTACAGGTGGAGGTAAATTTAGAGGTATAAGCTGAGATACAGGTGGAGTCAAATGTACAGGTAGGTACAGGTGGAGGTGGAAGGACAGCTTGAGGTCCAGCTTGAAGTGTAGAAAACTACAGGTAAGAGTAAGCGGATTGTACAGGTACAGGTACACAGGTATAAGTGCAGGTGTGCAGGTGTGGAGGTGGAGTTAAAGCCCACCTGGTGAGCGTGACCGTGCAATGTGGCTGATTCCTCCATTGTGGGTCTCGCTGGAGCTGAAGTCCATGGAGGTTCGAGGTTTGGGCACATACTCTTTCCTCGGCTTGTTGGAAGAGTCTCTTATCCTGGGAATCAGAGCATACAGGTAAAACACACACCTGGTTTCATGAGAATCACATGGGTTAATGAAAGGAACACAGACCTTTCCTCCATCTTGTCCGAGAGCTGCTGTAGGATCTCAGTGGCCTGTCTGTGGTAGTTCACCTGCGCCTGGACCAGAGCAGCAAGCTGACTCACCTGCTCGATCTGCCGACACACACAAACAAGCATTAAGCGCACACCAACACACAGCGAGGGTAGGGGTTTCTAATAAAGTGGCCAGTGAGTGGAAGCACAAGATGGGTGTTTCTAATAAAGTGGCCAGTGAGTGAAAGCATGAGGTAGGGTGTTTCTAATAAAGTGGCCAGCAAGTGAAAACACAAGGTAGGGGTTTCTAATAAAGTGGCCAGTGAGTGGAAGCACAAGGGTAGGGTGTTTCTAATAAAGTGGCCAGCAAATGGAAGCACAAGATAGGTGTTTCTAATAAAGTGGCCAGCGAGTGAAAGCACAAGCTAGGTGTTTCTAATAAAGTGTCCAGTGAGTGAAAGCATGAGGTAGGCGTTTCTAATAAAGTGACCAGTGAGTGAAAGCATGAGGTAGGGTGTTTTTAATAAAGTGGCCAGTGAGTGGAAGCACAAGCTAGGTGTTTCTAATAAAGTGGCCAGTGAGTGGAAGGTGTTTCACACACTCCTTACATCACTCTCCAGCAGGTTGAACATGCTCTGCTCTGCGATCTCCTTCGAATCGTCAAACTTCTCCAGAGCCTGCTTGATCTCATCGTCTGTCACTTTGCCCTGCCGCTTCTTCTTATAGTCAAAGTCCAGACGGCGGCCCTCCATCTTCTTCAGGTGATGCTGTGGCAGAAACACACAAATCCTTTAGGCCTGAATCGATATGGGACATGGCCAAGGCTGTGTCCTTGCCAAAGGCTGGTCAAGCCATTTCATTACAGCAGATAAAAGCCAGACGGACACTTGGTCTCGGTCTCAACAACGGGGAGACGTGACGAGAACGTTCAAGTTGACCTGCTGCACAGCGCTGAAAATACACACAGCACTGCTCAAAGGTTTGGACCTCCTGATTTAATGCATGCTCTTCATAATCGTACAGACATTTGGGGGTACAGACTTTAGCTTAAATGTGTGAAATGTGTCTCTAAGGGAAATCTTATTTCTTAAATAAGCATTTAAAAGGAAAGAACCGACAAAGTGTGATATTAAGGTATCTGGCAACCACAAGCCCCCAGAACAGCTAATGGGTCTTGGTGATGGTGGTACAGAGCTCTGAGATCTGGCAACTGAACGTTACAGCATACGATTTACATAATTCTCACCAAACCACTCACCACCCAATATGGACAAAAGTATTGGGACACCTGCTGATCCACTATTTCTTCTGAAATCAAGGGTATTAAAAAGAGTTTTGTTGGAGTAACTGTCTCTACTGTCCAGGGAGGAAGACTTTCTATTAGAAAACATTTGATTGAATTCAGCGAAGGTCATATAATATTGGATGATCACCACCCCACCTCATCCCAAACTGCTTACTTTCGGCATAAGCTGGGGAACACTTTAACCCACGCCTGGCATTATTAGGCAGCATGGTGCCAGTAGGTTCATGATGTTGATCTGCTCCAGAGAGTCCTTTTCTATTGGCAGTACTTCTTCTCTATGGGGCTAGACAAGCTGTGTGTGTGCATTTGCACATCTGTGTCAGCAATGGGTGCAGCTTAAAGTAGCTAAATGCATTCATTAGAAGGGGTGTCCACAAACATTTGGACATATAGTGTGTGTATGTATGTAAGGATGGTTGGATATAGCTTTGCGGTCATGCAAAAACCTTGTATGTCAATTTTTGGAATCTGCAGTTGTTCTTTATACTGTATCAGAATTTCAGGATGAATGGACCAATAGAAATGCTCCAAAGTGACTCTAAATAAAATCTTTTACATTGACTTTCATTGAAGGTTCAGAAGGTTTTCTCCTCCTCCTGTAAAGTTGCCACAAATCCACCGCAATAAAAACAACATATAAAGAAAATATACGAGAATACTGATATCTGAGATGTGAATTTATTCTGATTTAATCTGGTTTGTTTTTTTTATCAATAAATACAGGAACACGATCCTCCCCAGTCACTTTGTCTCCCTTCAGGCACTAAATACAGCTGAGAGTTTGGATGTGGTAAGAGAAAATCGAGGTCTCTGAGGTGATGTGATAAATCTCGCTAAATATATAAGCTCCAGCGCGACAGTGCGTTCATTCAGCAGCATTTATTTAAGCATCTGCTCACTCAGACACAGAACCCAAAATCAAATGTTGGGAGCTTCCTGAAGCAGTTTATTGATTTTGTGTCACGTCTTAAATATATAACAAACGAGGCTTTAGCAGCTCAGTGCAGCTTCAACATGCTGATATATCAACAATAATTTCCCCTGTGGATTTACGGTCTGCAGGTCCAGGAACTCGGAGTTCTCTCCTTTTAAAATTCGCTATTCAACTCAATTCAGTTCAGTTTTATTTGTACAGCTCAAGAGACGCCGTCCCAAACAGTCAACCACCCACATACAATAAATAAGTATAAAAATATTCAACAAAAAAAATAATAATAATTTCACTAACCTGGATCTCCTTCAGGTCCTTGTCATGCATGTTTTGCATAGGGTCGATAAAGTTCTGCTTGACCTCCATGTCCAGTGCGTCCTTCACCTCCCCCAGCTCCCGCATTGCTTCCCCGGCATCGATCAGAGCCAGGCCTGAAACACACGGTCCATAAGAATTTGGTAATACCGCCATTATCCATTCATGACAGCACTGTCAATCTGTACCCACAACCATGGCAACCACACAACTGTAATAGCTCCATCATTCTGCATCCATGCTAGCACAGTCATTCTGTTTCCATGGCAACCATGACACTATGATAGCACTATCATTCTGCATTCATGGCAACCATGCCACTATGATAGCACTGACTTTTTGCGTCTATGGCAACCCTGACACTATGATAGCGCCATCATTCTGCATCCGTGATAGCGCCATCATTCTGTTATCATGGCAACCCGGCATACACGCTAGCACCATCATTATGCAACCATGGTAACCCTGCAACTATAATAGCACTATCATTGTGCATCCATGGCAACCATGCCACTATGATAGCACTGACTTTCAGCATCCATGGCAACCATGCCACTAGGATAGCACCATCATTCTGTGTCCATGGCAACCCGGCATACATGGTAGCACTTTTATTCTGCCTCCATGGCAACCATGCCACCAGGATAGCTCCATCATTTTGCATCCCTGGCAGCACCATCATTCCATGTCCATGGCAACCCGGCATATACGGTAGCACTATCATTATGCATCCATGGCAACCCTGCAACTATAGTAGCACGATCATTGTGCATCCCTGGCAATTATGCCACTATGACAGCACTGACTTTCTGCATCCATGACAACCCTGCACGTATGATAGCACAATCATTCTGCATCCATGACAGCACCATCATCATCCATCCATGGCAACCCTGCAAATATGATAGTACTGTCATTCTGCATCCATGGCAAACATGCCACTATGACAGCACTGACTTTCTGCGTTCATGACAACCCTGCAAGTATGATAGTACTGTCATTCTGCATCCATGACAGCACCATCAGTATCATGCATCCATGACAGCACCATCATTCTGCATCCATGGTATCATCTCAGTACACATTCAGTACATACACAGTCTGTACATTAAAATAAAACTGCTGAAATTACCGAAGTTGGACTCTTCGCCCAGTTCCCGGCCGAACTTCTGCATGGACTCTCCCAGCAGGGTCTCCGTCTGTGTGTATCCCGGACCTTTATCACCTCCACGGATCTTAGACATGGAGCTCATCATGCTCATCTTAGCACGGGTCGCTGCATCCACACACACACGTACACACACACACAAATGCAAATGACTTGACCATTAAAAAAAACAACAACACTAGGCTTCTTAGCTTTCAGTTAGAGGTTCGGTGTCGCACAGGATCTCACCAGGGTTGGGCTGCAGGTACTCCGTGGTTTTGGTCATGATGTCCAGCACTGCCCTGCTGGTGGCGTCCACTTTCTACAGGAAAGACCAAAAGAAAAGAACAACCTCACACCACACCTCCAGCCATTTCTCCAGCCTTTGCAAAACCTCATGCTGCAGTGTTTCCAGTGCAGGAAAGTAACTTTTCTCTTATGTAAGGGGGAGCAGTTC